>NW_024349800.1:9153271-9398110 GCF_902729225.1 Pteropus medius | reverse complement strand
ACCTAAGGATTGGCTGGCTGCCATGAGAACCAAGGTGTGATTAGAAGGTTGGAACATTTAGAAGGTTTTACTCCCCTGACCTCTAGAGAAGGGCGAGGGGCTGGAGATTGAATCAGTCTCCAAAGCCCAATGATTTAATCAATCATGAGTATGTGATGAAGCCTCCATGAAAATCCAAAAGGGAAGGGTTGGGAGAGTTTCCAGATTGATGAACACACTGATAATCACCAAGACTGGTTGGCTCAGAGGGCTTGGAAGCTCCATGCCCTTTCCCCAGCCTTGCCTCTGCATCTCTTCATCTGGCTGAATTGTAGCCTTTCATAATAAACTGCTAAACTAATAAGTAAAATGTTTCTCTGAGTTCTGTAAGTCCTTCTAGTAGATTAATCAACCTTAGAAGGAGTCATGGGAATATTGTGTCTATAGCTGGTAGGTAAGAAGCACAATGACAACCTGGAATTGTGACTGGTGTCTGAATCATGTAGGGGGAGTTGGGGAGGGCAGTCTTATACAACTGAGTCCTTAACCTGTGGGATCTGATGCTACCTGCAGGTAGATAGTGTCAGAATTGAGTTGAATTGTGGGACACCCAACCGATGTCAAAGAATTGGTGATGTGAGGAAAGCCCCATACATCATCATGTTAAGATTGTGTGACCAAAACCTTTAAGTATCAATTTAAACACTTAAATTTAAATTAAGAAAAATGATATCAAATTTAAAATTCAGTTTTTCAGTTTGCACTGGCCACCATTCAGGTGCTCAATAACCACAAGTAGCTACTGGCTACCATATAGAATGGCAAAGATTTAAAAGATACATAGAAAACAGAAAACTTGGTATAGGATTGGATATGATGGAAAGGAAATGTTAAAGCTAGGTGTTCTGACTTGGGCAATTTAATATATGGTAGAATATTTCAGTGAGATGGGGCATACAGCAGGAGGAGCATTTGGATGAGGTTAAAGGCGACCAGAATGCTAATAATTCAAATAATCAACATAATTGTGAAATAAAGATTTTTCAGTATGTAAGCCTTTGATTTCAACTCAAATTACAATGGAGTACATCCAAACTTTCTAGCACATTTATGAAAGCTATTATCAATAAGCTATTGTTTAAGGAATAAAATAATATAGTTGCCATTGTTCCATTCTAAGACTAACAACTTCCATACACCACTCTATTTAAAAAGTGTGAAAATGGTGATTTTTCCTTTTGTTGGCTTCCTATCTGCCTCATCATTAGTTCTTTCTATTACTTATACTAGAATATTTTCTCCTAGTTTTACGTAGAACTTCATTTCACAAGAATAATAGTTTATGATTCTAAATTCTCAAGGATAATCCAGAAGCTTGAAGTATAGTAGTTCATTTTTAGTTATGTTGTGCCTTTCGTAAATAATTTATGAGCATCTATCTACTTTTAAGGGTCGACTTACCAAAATGACTGCCAAAGTTTCTAGGAAGATGAGAGAAAAGTATTTTAAGCTGTTCATGTATTATTCTTTTATGAGGGGTCTAGGTTTCATTAACTGTAATCACTTTCAATCAAGAAAATGAAAAAGGCAAAGGTAACTGATATTTATTGATAATTGTATATGCAGATACTTTGAAAAGGTTATAATAGTAAATCTTTGCAACAAATGTATATATTAAGACTCTCATTTCCAGCTGAAGAAACTGAGGCTTGGATTAAGAGAGAGAACCCAGGTCTAAATGACATCAAAGTTTATTTAGTATTTTTTGTTTGTTTTTGGTTGGTTTGTTGATTTTTCCTAATAAGTTTTTTTTTCATTTTAGAATAGTTTTAGATTTCAGAAAAATTTCAAAGATAATAGAGTTTCTATGTACATTAGTATACATATTATCTTATATTTTTATAGTATATTTGTCACAATTAAGGAACCAATATTGAAACATTATTGTTAATTAAAGTCCATATTTTATTCATTTCCTTAGTTTTTATTTAGCTTCCATTTTTTGTTCCAGGATCCCATCCAGGTTGCCACATTATGTTTAATCATTGTCAAAGAAAAAACAGACTAGGCAGTAGTTAAAGTGGTAAAAAACAGATCTTATTCAGGAACTATTGCCATAGAGGGAAAGAGACATCAGTATAACACTGGGCTCAACTCTGAATACAGCATGGGCAAGTGGGGATTTACAGCCAAGGAGCAGGGTGAAAGTCAGTGGATAGAAAATGGCTAAGAGGGAACATCAGAGGTAACTGGTGATTATGTTAAACGGACTTACAAGATTCTTTCTGGGGCAGGCCAGGTAATCGGATATCACCTGGGGATTGATGGAAGATGAGAAATTTGATCAGATATTGAGAGGGATCCAGATATTGAGGGTGGGAGTTCCCTCTAGCTGATTTAGCAAGAGTCGTGCTATAGTTGGGTGATACAGAGTGACATCAAGGTCGAGGCTTAGCAGACTTAGAGGAGCCTGACAAGAGTTGGGTCAGAGAGAATGTCTTGTCATCATTCTGTATCCGTGGTCCACTCCCGGCTATGAGAGTTTTTCAGATTTTCCTTGTATTTGATGACAGTTTTGACAGTTTCAAGGAATATTGATCAGATATTTTATAGAATGTCCCTCCATTTTGGTTGTTCTGATGTGTTTCTCATGCTTAGACTTGGGTTATGTGTTTTTACAAAGTGCCATTTTCATCACAGCATACCAACAGTATATTCTATCAACATGTCTTATCACTGTTGATGTTGACCTTAGTCACTGGGCTTAGGTAGCGTGTGGAAGGTTTCTCCACTGTAAAGTTCCTTTTATTTTTGATTTTTCCTTTTTGTTAAGGTCTTTGGCCTATTTTTAAATTAGGTTGTTTGTTTTCTTCTTATTGTTGAGCTTTAAGAGATCTTTGTATATATTCAGTAAAATTCCTTTATCAGATGTATCTTCTGCAAATACTTTCTCCTAGTCTGTGGCTTGTCATCTCTTTCTTTTGACAGTAAGGTCTGTGTTTAGATTAATTTCTTTTCATGTGGATGTCCAGTTTTTAATCCCATCTTCTCGTTTGCATAGTTTCTAACAAAATGAACACTGTAATTCTTTGTTCTTTTATAGATATTTTTACTTCTGGCTTTTTCAAGATTTCTTTTTAGTCTTCGCTTTTCTGAAGTTTGAATGTAAGATGACTAAATTTGTTTTATTTTCTTTTGCTTTTTTGTGGGGGAGGTTATTTATGTTTTTATCCTGCATGATGTTACCTGAGCTTCCTGTATCTGTGATTCTGTATGTGTCATTAACTTTGGAAAGTTCTCAGACATTAATACTTAAATTACTTATTTTGCTTTTTTTTTTTCCTTTCTTCTCCTTCTGGTATTCCAATCATTCAAGTTACCCATTTTGAATCTGTCCCACAGTTCTTGAATGTTCTATCCATTTTTTTTTTTCCAGTTTTCAATGTTTTTTTCTTTGCACTTCAGATTGGAAAGTTTCTCCTGGTTTATTTTTAAGCTCACTTATTCTCTTCTCTACTGTGAGCTTCTCAACTGTTTGTCCAGTGACATAGCCCCACAGTCTGCCCCAAACTCCCACTGCTTTCTCTGTCTGCAGCCTTCCCTATTTATTTCCTTGAAACTATGACCTCAGCTGAGTATTTTCTTTTTATCTTTATTTGATGCAGCCAAATAAAGACAATTTTTGGTTGAATGGGCTGGGTGGGAGAAATTCACTTGCTCCAGCTACAATAGGACTCTTGCAAACTCTTTTCCATTTCAGAGTACTTTTTTTTTTTTCTTTTAATAGAGAAAGCTTGGAGTGTATTTCACCGTGATTACTCTTCCCTTCTGTCAGAGTAATGAGGAGATCTTTCTCAGTTTTTCTCCATTAAAACCTAATTTGATTTCAGGAGAAATCCAAGAAAGTTTGGGGCCCCACTAAGATTGTAACCCCCAGTGGATTTTTTTGTTGAATACTAGTCTACACTCAGTCTCTAGCCTCATCCAAATTAGCTTTTATGTGTTCCAGTGGCTTCTGCTTCAGTGAAGTAGATCTTGGCTGTACCCCTGTGGATGCACCTTTCTCTCAATTTAGAGCAGAAATTTACCCTGTGATCTCAGTTCTCTAAGGAGCCTAACGTCATTTTTTTTTCATTTTTCCAGCTTTTTGTTTGTTTGTTGTAAGTGTGGGAGTTACACGTTGCAAGCTCTTGACATGTTGGAGCTGAAACCAGTAATCCAGTTCATTCAGTTATTATTTTCTCCTGTTTAATTCAGCAGTTTCCTGAGGGTGCTCCTTCTAATAGTGCTATTTAGAGTTGTGTTCAGCTATAGGCTTCTTATTTCCATGTACAGTATCTGTTTGGTGCTTTCGCTTTGTTTATAATGTCTCTCTCAAAATTCCATGTCTATTTCCAAAGCATGCAGTCAAAAGCTTAGTATTCAGCATTTTTTCATTCTGACCATGACTGGCTGAGAAATCTGCCTTTATTCCTTAAATTCTTCTTTATGCTGAAATTTCTTATTCTTTCTGCTTCATGTCTCACTGCCTAGAAATCTAATCCTACCAGTAACTTAGGCAAGTACCTAATATTTTCAAGTCATCATGTATTTAAGCTGAACTCAATTAGTCAATAAGTTTAAAAGCATACTTGGGTGTACGTGTCATACATATGTTGCATATTCTAATGGCTTTTAAACAATATAATGATGAATATTCAGTTTCTAACTACACAAATTCTAGTTTCTATACTCTAGAACACAAATAAAAACATATTAAGAAATTGGATATATAGGCTAAATATAGGTAAAATCTTAACTGCCTCTTTCAGTCTCTTGAATGTAAAGATTACTGTTTGAGCCAATTTCCTACCTATAATTTAAGAACTATCTTACATAATATCTAAAAAGCATTATTTTTTACTTATTTAATTTTTATCTGAAAATTTTTAGAATAAATTTTGCTGACCTTAATTCGTGAACATGAGCATAATTTCTAATAATTGGCCGCTTCTTTATATTTTATCTTCTTCAAATAACTTTCGATGTTTCCTTAGTGTTGGTGACTTCTGTGTCAGTGAGGAGTACCTCTCTGCTCTCTCTTTCACTAAATTTCGTTGTGTATCATGTGAGAGTGAGCTACAATTTTGAGTTCACAGTTATGTAAAGCACCCTGTGTAGAGAACCAAGTTAACTAACATACTTATTCCAATTATTTCTTAGTTTGGACATCCCAAGCAGCTGCCCAACTGTCTCACTTTGCTCTCATATGATGCTCAACAAAGCTTTCTGGAGTGCAAATTAATGAGCTAGTCAAAATTAAAATTCTTTATGAGAAAAATTAGAGCATGGTTATTTCTTTCTTTTAAACATTGGGGATAGTTGACATTTTATAAAATACAGTATAAAACAGTATTTTATATTGTTTCAGTGTTTCAAATATATGCTGTTGCTGTGTTTCACTGATGATACACATTGGTTTTATAAATGCATGACCTCTCAGTTGTGCAGAGGGAACATTAATTTTCTACCCCAAATTTTAAAGCAACTTAAAAATTATTTGCTGTCACATCAAACTGCTATTTTTAATCCTTCACTTTATTTTCATAAAAGTTGTTACACGTCAATGAATGACTGAGAACAAGCATAGATCAACATGATTGCTTACATAGGCCATATTCTACTAATGTATGCTTACTTTGGTAAAACCAAAGCATAAGACCTGCTTTCATTTTCAGTAGAATAGTGTATTATTCTCTATTTAAATACACAGGCATCATTAAAATTAAGCAACAGATGGGCAGACTACAGAAACATTTTGAGCTCTGGAACCCAGTAAGTCACCCTAGTGCTAGGTTATTGGCAACTAAATCATGTTAAGAAAGTTAAATTCAACTTGTAGTTAAACACCAAATGGCTGTTTATTTATAGTTTTACCTGCCTGTTCTGCTACAGCTAATAGTAAAGGTAGAACTCTGCTCCTCTCTTTGGTAGTCTTGCAAAATTAATTTTCATTTTCATTTTAAAGAATTTGCAGTTGCATCATTTAGAATTTAAATTCACATGATCAATTGAATGTTCTGGGAAAAGAGGATGAGTACTGTTTTCTGACTAATGTTGAAGGAAAAGGCTTGCAAGGTTGGGTCGAAACACCTTTGATTTTACAGGCAGAGCATAGCAGCAGGGAAGTGATGATGGTTGCCCCCCATTTACTTAATTAAACATAAGCAGTCTGATACCCAGGTGTCCTGTGGTCATATGTATTTTCTTCAATATATCTCATCACTTCCTCAGATAAAGGCACATTTTAAGTCAAATCTACCTTGTAATCAGAATAAGTTAAAATCTGGCAGCTGCTTAATGTTTCTATTAAATGTTTCCAAATGCAAATATGGAGGACTATTCTGGAGGTCTTTTTTTATTCTTTTTTTTTTGGCAAGTCTCTCCTACAATTAACAGATTTTTAACTCCTTTTGATATGTTCTATGTTTGATACTAAGCATTTTTCTAATTAATGAATATTTTAAAATGAAAATTACATAGTCACAGTTATGCACAGTGACCTGAGTTTGACTGAAATTCTAACATCTTTCAAAGTAAGAGAAACAAAAGATGGTTGCCTACTATCCTTAGAATTAACTCAGATAGTTTGACCTTCTCAGACTTTGTCCAACTTAGTTGGGCAATAATTAAGGGGGATGGGGAAGCACAGAATTTGAAATGATGAAGAATGTTGAATGCAACTTCAGTTATTTTATCTTCTTTGACTGTTCTAACTTAGCTCCTCCCTAGTTACAGTTTTTTGCGTGGTACCACAAGACCATCAACCAAAATCAGTAGAGGATCAAACTCTTTTACAACAACAAAAAATTATAGAAACAGAATCTAGGTCTGTAGACTACCACTGTATCTATTGATCTTTCTGTTACTCTACTTCATAGGATAAATACTCAATCCAACTAATAATAACCTCCAGTCAATCAACTGAAACTTCCAAAAACATTGTATAGTGCAAAGAGAGATAAGTTCTCTCAACACTTCATACGCCCAATTCTGGGTACAAACACTGAGACTTATCCTATGCTCTATCAGTGTTAGAGAGCTGCCTTAAAACCTGGTATAGAGATCAGTGTTGTAGTTCTTACTCTGACAGTCACCATTTGTGTGATTAAACATATCTTCATTTATTTAAATTTCACCTTTATTAACTATAAACTATCTCTCAAATATACTTAAAGCCTAATGCTTTAATATTCTATCAGCTTTCATTTCAATTTATACCCAGGAAGAAATTATTCCATTCATCACCAAAACTAAATGCCATTGCAACTCGATATTTCTAAAATTTGCGATCAAGATTTTGCCTATGATTAATGAAACTATATTGGCATTATTTATAGAGATGAAAGGGCACTGGTACAGAACAAGTCTCACAGAAGTTATGGAGATCCACTATAGAACTATTTGATTTTCTTTTTTACCTCTGAGAGATAGATAATTATCCAAATTTTAGCTACATTTTTGACAACTACAAATATCTCTTCTGCAAATCTAGGAAATTTAATTATGGTACCTAGAAAGAGAAGGGGAGGCATTCTTTTTCTGGTTTTAATCACTTAAATCTTACCATGATGCACTTATTGTAATTTGGTTGTATGACTTAGTGCCTCAAGTGAATGAAATATCTGGACTACACTTGTAGCAGATACTAAGATCTCATTGAGATATAGAAGCAATTGAATTTTCATAAAATGCTCCCTTTTTGCTGCTTGTTTTATTTATTTAAAATTTTGTTTATTGTCTCTTTTTGGTTTTGTTTCAAGAGCATACGTTAGCTCTTGGCACTTCCACCTTGCCATTTTTCTATGTACATTACACTAGTTATCATGCTGTGTGGTAATATTTATGAGATTATCAAAAGTTGGTGAGAAGACAGCACATCTTAATGCCAAACATAGGATTCCTATCAATTTTTCTCCATTTGTGGCTATTTGGATTCTAAGCAGCCTGTGCTGAGATTCCAGGTGTATCCTTAACAAGTGACTGTACCTGGTGCCTCAATTTATTTATCTGTAAAATTGTACTAATAACAATACTACTGTATCATTTCTTGTGAGTATTAAATGAGTTAAAATATATAAATTTAGAAATAAAATCTTAAAGTATATTCTATCATTACTATAATAAGAGCAAAGCTGTAAATTCTCATTTGGTGAATGCTTGAAGATTTTAAAATCTAACTGTGGATAAAAAGTGGCAAAACTACTTCTATAAAATAGTGTAAAAATATTTTAAAATATTATTTATTAACATTGTTTGATATTCTTGGCTCCTAGAGTTTTATGTTGGAGTACATCACCCTGTACTGTGTATAGAATCTCAAAGAAAAGTAACGGCTTGTCCTAAAACAGTAGCAAAGACTTCATTAAATAGGACATTGCTATGATCTAAATGTTTGTGTCCCTCCCAAATCCATATGTTGCATCTTAATGCTCAATGTGGTGGCATTAGGAGGTGATTAGGTCATCAGAGTAGAACCCTCATGAATGGGATTAGTGCTTTTATAAAATAGGCCTCAGAGGGATCCCTTGCCCCTTCTACCACTTGAGGATACAAGGAGAAGTCTGCAACCCAAAATAAGGCCCTCACCCAACCAGATTGACACCCTGGTCTTTGACTTCCAGCCCTCAGAATTGTGTTAAATAAATTTCTGTTTATAAATTACCCAGTCTATGATATTTTGTTATAGCAACCCAGCTGAACTAAGATGAAGTTGTTTAATTTGGACTGTTAACATTGTCTACTGAAAGCTGGACAGCCTCCCCTACCCCCAGGAAAGTATGGACACTGGAATAAATGACATAGATGTACTGGTGGATCAGAAGTAGAGTTTATTACTCATATAGTAAACAGCAAAGTGATTCTGCAAGCATTTGACATGGAGCTTGGTTTCTATGGAGGGTCAAACAGGAAGAGTAGGACATGATTAGGTGTCTCTAGCTTTATTTGTGTTTACATACTGAAACTGGATCAGGGTTCATGTGCAGGCAAATATTTGTACCAATGTTTTGCTCAGATGTTCTTATCCACTTTCCCTGATGTGGACAAAAGGGAAGTGGTAGGGATGGAGCCTGAAAGCTGTCAGCAGTCCAACAGCAAAGATGTAGTCTGACTCTGTTCCAAACCTGCATCGAGAATATTTTGTACTTTATTTAGAAAAAATAAAATAAGGATTGGGTTCTAGGCAACAGGAAGTGCTGGGGAAGCAAATGTTAACTTATGCAGAGCATAAAATGATTCCTCAGAAAGTGGATCTGTAATAAACAAAGACAATACTATCCTTAAGGTTAATAAAATAAATGTAAATGACAAAATATGTTCCACTTAACATACTGGTCAAGGAAAATTAAACAAATAAAGATACATGATCCTATTTTGTTAGTGGTGAAATGAAGAATAGCTACTTGATAAAATTGCTATTGAGTTTTCTCTGTAATAGCAGTAACCAGTTATAAATAAAAGAAAAACATAAAATCGTATTAATAATAGTAGCAGAAACTAAAATATAAATTTAACAAAAGGTACATATTCTATTAAAATTAGCTATGAGATCTTACTTAGTATTCAGGGAAACAAAAAACTGAGACAAATGGTGAGACTTTTCATGTTTCTGGATGAGAAGATATAAATAATAAAAATACAGATTATTTCAGTATTATATAAATATATATTTTAATAAAAATCTACTATAGCTATGAAATAACTCAAAATTTGGCAAAATCCATTCCAACTAAGGCATAAATAAAGTAAAAGTCATCTCTCATTTGGTATTTTACCATATAGAAATAAAATAACATAATAAGTAATAAAGTAAATAATATCATAAGAAATAATTATACAATAAAATAAAAATTGTATGGTTGAAGCTGTATAACAATGATTTTAATTTAGGAAAATAATATTGATAACGTTGTGAAAATTTGTTGTAGAAGGAAGGGTATACTCACACTGGAATAGTATGCAGTTGTCTAACTGAATGAGTTAAAGTCTTATTTTGGGTTTGTGTGCAATGTGCATTTTAAATGAGAAACATTTAAGGTTCAAAGTATTGTTTGAAATGTGATATCATAGTTTTAAATATATATATACAAAATGCATCTGTAATTGAATTTTTTATAATCATGAACAAAATGTATTAAATCATACATACTAGGCTCCCAATGTTATTCAAAGGCAGTGGAAATGGTGGGAGATAGGAAACATTTTTCTAGAATTATCTTAGAGTACTTAAATCAAAATTTACTAAGAGAAAAATACATATTTGTAGTTAATAGCTCTAGAAAATATATGCCTAACGTAAATATCTGAACATCTCTTTTAAAAAAAGCCTGATAGTTGGCACTGGGGTAAGGAAGAATAAGTGAAGACACATTCACTCTTAAAGTAATATGCTCTGTATTGTTTAAGATTTTATGAGAATGTATTTACATATTTTAAAAATCTTGCAATATTTGTAGGAAAATTATTCAGTAATCAGCAATCATACACAAAGAAATTGAAAAAGGTCAAAGAAAAATATTCTGATATTAGATCTATGAGTTTTTAAATTTACTATTCTATAATTTTTAAAACAAATAAAGCTTTTCTTGTAAAAGAGAAATATATCTATGTCCCAGTGTCTACATGGTATCTATATCCTAAACTCAGATGTGGAATCTCACATTCCCCCTATTATTCCCTTTAAGAAGCCTCTTATAATTTAACTACTGTATTAAGTGAACAGAAATGGTTTCCATTTCTTTAGTCTGCGCAGAGTATCCACAAAACTCTGACCATAAGATTACTTAGTAAGTTGTCATTTTTGGTAATAGTTATTACTTAACTGTTAGCTTATTTGTTCTAAAAACCAAGCAAATAAAATTTATCAAAATAGAGGTGAAGGTGAGAATGTGACAGTTTACATTGAATTAGTACAAGTGATGATTTAACTGCCCAAAGGAGTTACTCAGCCTTTTTAACCACTCAGATTACTGATAGTAATACTTTCTTCATGATAATAAAAACACGATTTTTCATCTCTGAGTGCCCTTAAATTATTTCAAAATGTAATTGTCAAGATGAAGTTAAGCAAAAAGTTTCTCTTTTAATTATAGAAAAATAAACTGGTTTATGTAAATAAAGTAATTATAATGATTTGAAGCTCAAACTGAAGGGAGTAACAGATTAATCTACTTTATATTTTTATAATAGTCCTGTATACTTTTACTGTAGAATCAAAACTTTGGTTTTGCTACCTAAGAAGACTTAGAAAGGTATAAAACAAAGACTGATTTGGAGGTTTTTGTAAAAATAATTCTTAGCAAATTACCCAGCAGCTTCAGAATCACATTATAAACAAGATTTCACGTTATGGTTCTCCCAAATTTTCTCTTGAAAAATATCAGATGTTATAGCATAATTTGTGCTTATTTTTGGCCTATGTACTTACATCATCTTGTCAAATAGGCACAGGTTTAGGAATTTGAATTGAGCAAAGAAATTTTCAGTCTGATTGCTACAACTTTTCACAAAATGTTGTTACTTTTAATTTTCTTTACTTTAAAAGTCATTTGCCAAGGTTGCACATTTAAAGCAGCATCTCATTAGGTAAACTGCTAATACTAATATTCTATATTTATACGTTATAAATTCTTGCATAATAGTAAACCGTAAGTATTGATTTTTGTGTTTAAAGATTTGGCAGATGAAATAAATGAATAGGTATGGTATCAGATACGAAATTTAATATTTATCATAAAATCAGGAAGATCTTGAATATCATGTTGGCAACTTGGAGAATTTTATTAACTTACAACACTATGATTATATTGATATTCAGGTTATTTTTTTTAAAAGGTATAACTTTGATGTGATTGGAAATTAAAGATGATCTCCCATTGAAATACAAGTTGACCTGGAAGAAATCAAATATTTTCTATGTACATCTCCTCTTATTACATTTGTTCCATTTCTGTACTAATTTTAGTTAGAAGTTATAAAGAAAATCACATTGAATTTAAAAAATAGATAATCATCTCTTTATGCAAAAATAGATAAACATCACATTGAATTTAAAAAATAGGTAATTATCTCTTTATGCAAAATAATTTTTGTCTATAGTAGTCATATGTAATTCAAATCTTGTCATTTGCTTAGAAATGAAATATTTGAAAATGTTGATAAAATGGAAAGAATTTCTCATGAGTTCCTTTTACAAGTGTTTAATGAATATATGAGTCTAGTCCGGAAGAACTATTAAATATCTTTATTTTAGAATCCACAAAGAGAGGAGATCATTTTCAAAAAGATCATACATTTAAAAATTGTACTTTTATCAAAATGTAATTCAAAACTCTATAAAACTGAACAAAATATTCAGTGTTCTTTAAAATATGGTAGCAATAATTATAATTAATAACAAATTATGTGCATGCATCCAGGTATAAAAAGGACTTAACATGTCATCATAATTGAAAATTTCAAATACACAAACAATTATGTTTGAATTTTGCATTCTACAAAATAACAGACTTAGATACATTACCAAAATGTGTCTAATAGCATCACTCTGCATGCAGACCTGTGCTAAAGAGCCTATGTTTTATAACAAATTAATAACTTTTATTCTTTTTAAATTCTAAGCTAAAAAGCTAAAATTTATCATAGTTTTGTTGTTTTGAGTAGATACAAAGTATTTAAAAATATTTTTTGGTTGTATAATAAAAAGATATAAGAAACATCACATATTGACTTAGTTAAAAACAAATAAATGCTACTCTCTTTGAAGTTCTCTTTAAGCTCATCTTATTCTCTTTTTTCTCACAGAAAACCTTCCTTTCAAACTGTTCATATAACATCTTCTTGCTTTTCTTTATAGTCTTCCTACATATGTTTGCATTAATAAATAATCTATTATTTCATTTTGTTTATGTTTAAAAAATTATATAAATGCAATCAAGTCCTATTTGTTTCCACAACTTTTATTTCTTCAATGTTATAATGAAATCCATCAACTGGTATTATATATAACTGAGATTAATTCATTTTACCATCATTCTAAACTATATTTCTGGAATGTTATTTTGTAGGATCAGTTAATGTTCTGTAATTTATTTTTTCATTCTGCCATTTATGTATATAGCATTCTTTCCATAGTTTTTTTCCATCTCTATTCCCGGGGTATATGTGCAAGATTTTCTCTATATTATATAACTACAAGTGAAAATGATTAAAATAAATGTATGTGAATATATGTTAACCTAATTATTTTTCCAAATGATTATACCAAATTGTATAGCAAGCAGCCCTTTATAGACGTTTCCATTGCTTCTCTTTTCACCAACACTTTATAATGTCAACCTTTTATATTTGCCAGACTTGCAAGTATAGTTTCTCACTATAGGTATATTTTTTATTTCCTTGATTATTACCATAAATTATGATATTAAATAAATTATTTGCATTTTCTCAATTGTAAATATAAACTTAAATACACATGACATGTGATAAATGTAAATGATAAAATTATAGCCATAAACAATTCTAGTTTCCTCTTTTCTGAGGCATGCCCTCATATCCTTTGATCTTTTTTTCTGTTTTTACAATTTTTTATTTTATTTTTATTCTGTCTTTTGATTTCTTTATATAGTCTAGATACGATTCTCTACTAGATATGTATGCTATGACTACTGTTTGTCAATTTAAGGCTTATCTTTTCAATCTGTTTAATAATACTTATTGAGAATTTTTACATATATGTTTAGGTAAGTTTTAGTTACAATTATTTTTTTCTAGGAATTTATCTTTATAAAGGTTTTAAATTTTATTATAAAAAAGCCAAATATAATTTCTTGTGGTTATTTTTTAAATTTCCATAGTATCTTACTTCTATATCCTTTTTTATTCTTTTTAATATATTTATTAGTAACTTCTCTTGGAATGTTAAGTAAGTCTCTGATTCTATGCTTCCTTATCTCTCCAAGTGCTTTCTTTCTCACTTATGGTGCCTCTTGTTTTGGAGTGTGTGTGTGTGTGTGTGTGTGTGTGTGCATGCGCTGAGTGTGCGTTCATAGGTTTTGGAACTGAATATGTGGGAGTGACCTGAAGCCTGACTGTGCTGGGATTCTACCATGGTTTATTTTCATTTGATTCTGATCTACTCTAGAGGGCACCATCAGCCTGCTTGCGTGATTCCAGAATATTCAGATAGTGTGAATTCAGACTACAAACTCTGATATGATTAACCTGTGTTCTGAGTTGTGGAGTTAATGTATTGAAACATGACAAACTATAACATGTAATTATCTGCTGATTAAATGATAAAATATGTCTAAAAATATTGGACTCTATAAGATTGGCCATCAAAAGTGCTTAGCCAGAACTTGTCCTTACATATTATTGAACCTTGCTAGGACACAATTTAATTTGTTCTTGGCTCTACACAAAGTTAAATGAGAAACCTATTATCAAATTATAAACCAAGTCCTCAAAATTACTTTAACTCCAAAACTCTATTTTAAATAATAATTAATATCCACAAAAAAGTCACAAGATATTCACACCAAACCTTCTCTGAATGACTTTTTATTGTTATATTCGCATAAATAGGGTAAGGAGTTCCACTGTTTTATGTAATCCATGCCGAAAAAATCTTTGTCCTGACTCTATGTGAAACATAGTGAGAAAAATGTTGAAACAATTATTTTCAATATATGATTATAGTAGGTGGAAAAAATATAAGCATTATTATACCTTACAGAGGTGGATCTATGACAGAAATGGCATTGCATGTTACTATTTTCTGTTTTATCTCATGCAATATTGCCATTCCTCGACTCTATTACCTCAAGCTTCTCTAGTCTTTGCTCCTGTTATTTTTGTTCAGATACCATGCACAGAGATAAATTTCAATATAAAACACTATTTAATAGCATTCTAGAAAGATATTAGCAATCACTATGTCAGGACTTAATATGAGACTTGGAAGGTAATTTTTAACCTTTTCATCTTCTAAATTGTAGCTTGTCTTATTAAAAAACACTTTCTCTCTTCTTCCCCCATTAAATTTCTTGTTTTTCTGAAAAACAAGAAAATGTATCAAACAATCCAGAGATCCTCATTCTGTACATTCAGTATGTGACAGAGAAGGTGATATTATCACAAATGGTGGCTGTGTATGGTCATTTATTATGCAAAATGACCAAGATGATCAGTTTCTTATTGAAAACTGTCAAAGGAGAAAAGGTTCAGAATGTCATAAAAGGGAGAAAAAAAAAAGTATTTTCATGAATTCATTGACCTTTCCATTAATATCATAACAGAGCATAATCACTAAGGCTTTTTAAATTAGCAAGGTAGCTCAATACAGAGGGATGGCTCGAGAAATCCCAGGGGCTTATGTTGCCAGAACAAGATCCTGACACTAAAAGTAAAAAGGTAAATGAGAATCATGTTTGGTGATGACCTTTAGGTCCCACAGCTGCTTATCACATATCTTGTCTTTTTACCTTACTGTTGCACTTTCGCTTATTAAAATTACTTGTACTCTATTTTAGATGTTAAGAATTTTTAGTTCATAACCTTCACTGTTGCATGAACAGTAACATTTTTTCCTTCTATCATTCTTGATGTATGATGATGATAATACCAATTATGTGATTTAAATAAACATACTAAGTAAAAGAGATCTTGCAATTTTTTTAGAAAATAACAATTAAAAATTAAATAATAAGAATCAAAAAAGTCACAAAACAAGTTCTAACAAGGAAGGAATTTTTGAGTTATAAAAAGAGAATAAGATAAATTAGGGTTATATAGCAAATATATTTCTTACAATGGGAATTTAAATGAAATTTTTTATCTCTGAAATATTTTTTCTATTATATATATATTGTATACCTAGAGGGAAATTTTTGCTTATTCTAACTGACAGTATTATTGGAAACACTTTAATAGTTTATCTCTTGCTGTCTCCAGCCACAAACAAGTAGGTATCATTGGAAAGTATGTTATCGAATCTCCAGTGTAAATGAACCATATGTTTCATCCTTTCATAAACAGAGTGTCTAGCACATACTTTATCTGTCCTGTCAGAAGAAGCTTTTTTATTTAACACATACATTTCTGTATATCTACAAACTTAAATGAGCTAGTAAAGGAAATTTTTCAAAGGTCAAATTCATCAATAATATATGGCAACTGTTGGTTTGAGCTCTCTGACTTTCATAGCATGTGAGCATGTATACATATACAGTAAATGCACACAAACTATATGCTTTCCATGTATGTTATGTATGGTTATTTAATCCTCACAATATTTAAAGGAGCTAAGTAGCCTATTAAATTAAATTTATTGACTTGAAATTGGTTTAAAAATTATATAGGTTTCAAGTATAAAATTCAATAATGCATCATCTGTATATCACATTGTGTGTTCACCATCCAAAGTCAAATCTTCTTCTATCGCCATATATTTGATCCCCTTTACCCTTATCTACCTCCCACTATGTTCCCCCCACACACTTATTTTTACTTTACAAGTAAAGAAACAGACAAGAAAAGCTCATCTCAAGGAGAAATGCTTATTTATGTGGAGGGACACATAATTTTCCTTGCAACCTAGTGCACTTTTGAGAGTAAAATTGGTCTTATAATAGAAAAATGAGTTTGGCAAGAATATTTAGTCTGTCTTTGAACACCCAAATGTGTGGTCACATTATAGTAAGTGCATGGCAGAACTAGAATTGAAACCCAGATTCTATTCTAACTGCTCCGGACTGATGTTATTAACTTATCGATCACACTCTGTTCTGTCCAGGAGACTCAACATGTACCAGCTGCCAATGCCAGGGGAGGCCTCCATCTACATGGAAGATAGCATTTATCATCACTATAACAACCACCAGGAATAGAAGCCCAGAAACTTTTGCCTGCAGCATTTGGTATCAGAGTCACCAAGAAAACACAACACAGTCAAGCACTAGACAAAGCATTGCTTTACATGCATAGAGAAAACACAGAGCAAGATCAGCTCCAGTAGTAGGTAACAGTCCCCTGTTGCCAGTGGGTCCCTCCTAACATCTGATGCAGGACAATTGGCCTATACACACCCCTCTCATACTGCAGTAGGAGGACCCTGTCTTCTCCTAGCAGGGTCCAGATAAAATAGTGAAATAGGTCAGGTGCCACATGATGCACATGCTTAAGCAGAACACTTTAGTATGCATTGAGTCTGAAACAGAGAAAGATATTTCCACACATGGAGAAAACCCCCTGACAGGTGATGAAGTCTTTTTCTTCTTGGTAAGGAGGTATTCCAGGTCCAAGTCTTTGATTGGGCAAGCCCGGGAAGGGACCATGGCTGCTTCCTCGAAAGGTTTTGTTTTGTTTGTGGTTGTTGTTTTTTTAATCTAAAGACTAAAATTTATTGAAGATAAATGATTCACTAGCAACTATGGCCTGCATCTTTGAAAAAGCAGACTATGTCTTAATATAATGGAATTTACATTATTTTAGAGAAGAGAGACAATGGATAAAAATAAATAAATAAATAAGCTAAAAAGAAATGGAGAATATGATATTGTGATGCAGAATAATGTAGGTGTTTAATATTAGGATATTCAGGGATTACAACTCAAAATGTGACATTTAAGCTGAGGTCAGAAAACTGTTGAGTACACTATAAAATATGTCAAGAAAACAATCATCTTAGGAAAGAAATAGCAGGTACAAGGGCCCTGAAGTAAAAAAAAAAATAGAGGTGTTCAAGGAACTGAAAGATGGAGTGACTGAAACCAAGTATTTAGGAATATATAGAGTGTGAGTTAAATTTGGAAACCTAGGCAGATGCTTTAAGAACATGACGAGGCGTTTGATTTTATTCTATACATTCTGGGAAAGTTTTGAATGGTTTTAATTATTTTATTAAAAATATTTATTGAACATTTACTATGGTTTGGGCACTGTGTTTAAGTTGTATGAGTTAAAAATGATGGCAAAGGGAGAGAAGAAAAATTTTAAATAGAGTGTTCTGAGTAGGCCACATCGATCAGATGAGTTTTTAATAAAAACTTGAAACTAGGTTGGGAGAAAGCCAACTAGATATTGAGGGATGTGGGTAGGGTGAACATTCTGGGAGCTAGAAAAAGCCAGATTAAAAGCTTTCGAATGGGAGGATATATGTTTTGTTATGGGACAAGGGAAGAGGCTTGTATTTCTGGAGCTCAGTAGAGGAGGCAGTGATACAATAAGAGCTCAGAAGGTGATGCAAGAAGGAAGAAGAAGAACAGATCATGCAACGATTTGTAAGCAACTGAAAAGGCTTAAACTTTTATTCTGATTGACCTGGAAATCTATTAGCAAGGTTAGAAGAGAGAAGTAAAATTATTTGATTTACATTTTTTAAAGGTTACACTGACTGCTGTGAAAGGGAGCAGGGAGACCAGTTGGGAAGCTGTTGTAGCAATCCACTTGAGAATCTAGGTTCAATGAAAGAAGTTACGAGCGGTTCAATTTTCATGGGACTTGAAAATGAACTCAATAGTATCTTGTATAAATCAGATGTAGGGTATAAGAGAAAGGAAGAAGTCTGGGTTTTTAGGTTAAAAACTAAAATTTCTGTTAACATAGTTGCATTAGACTGTGTGTGAAAGATCAGACGTTCAGATTTGAGCATGTTAATTTTTGAGATATTTATCAGATATCCCAGGGGAAATGTTAATTAGGAGATATCTACTATATCTCAAGCACATCTTAAATAAGAGGTGGATATATGAATTCAGGTGATTGTTTCTGAGTAGATATATAATTCTGAGAGTTGATGGCATATAGATGGTGCTAAAAACTACACAAAGAATGAACTATATCTCTAAGGGAGTGATTTTAGATAGAGATGAAAATAAGATCCTGGGCATTCAAAAATGAAGAAGAGAACAGCAAAGGAAATGTAAAGGAGTGACCAGTGAAGTAAGAATAAAATCAAAGAGAAGTAGGATCATAGAAGAAATTTAAAGATATTGTATCGTCAAGGATGTAAAAGCAGTTTCAAAGATCAAACAAATAGAAGATTTGGAATAGACTATGGGATTTAGTAGTGTAGAGGACCTTGGTGGCCATGACATGATCCATTGTGACAAGGTAGTTGGAGTGAAAGTCTGATTGGAATGAGTTTTAAATAATTAGAGGAGAGGCATTTGAAATAACACAATAATTGACTATAATATTTTCAAAGAGTTTTGCTTCAGAGAGATGCAAAAAATAAATGGGGAGGTAGCAGATGGGAAAAGATGGATCAAGTAAAAAAATTTGTGGTTTTTTTGTTTCATTTTGTAAAAATGGGAGAATAACTAATTTGTTCGATAATTAAAAAGGATCTAATAAACAAGTAAAATTTGATGTTAAGGGGTAAATTTTTGGAACAATGTTTTAGAGTAGTTGGAGGAGATGAGATTCAGTGCCAATGTTGACAGCCTGCTTATATTTAGAGTAACAGGTGGCAGAGCAGATGCTATGGGTACAGATCCTGGTAGGCAGATAAGGTAGATAAGGTAGTAGGAGTTTGGGTGAAATTTGGCTCAGAGAAGTGAGGTTATTAATAAAAGAATGAGTCTATGGGAAAGGTATCTGAGGCTTAAGGGAAAAGGAGAGGATATGAAATGAACACAGGAAATTAGGAGAGTTAATGGCACAAAAAATTAAGATGATTGTGAGCAACCTCAGGAATCTGCTTGATGTTTATAACCGTGACTTTAAAATGAGACCACTCACAATGGTTATGTGTTTTTATCCATACACATTCAGTTTCATTGGTACGAACATGGAATCAGGGGAAAGATGGACTTAATTAGTTAGTGATTTTGCCAACAGAGACAAAAATGCCAAGGGAGCAGTAAAAATGTAATGTTTTTGAAAGGTAAGATTATGAAGGATCTGATGTTATAGGTAATAACAATTTCTAAAATATATTTCTGGGAGTGACTGAGATAGGTTAAAGGATGGGATAAATAGAGGAGAGGAATTCCAGAAACTGAATGTCCAGGTGTCAGAAAGAGACACTACAGTGAAATTACTGAGAAAAGTCACCAGAGTAGTGTTGAAGAGACCATGAGCTGAAAGTTTAAAATGTTAAAAAATGAGAGAGTCTACTAAAGGATTGGGAGTAGACAAGAATGAGTGGCAGTAACTGAAAGACTAAGAAAACATGGATTCAAATCTAATTTTTAGAGAAGAGAAAGAAGAGAGAATAATCTGTAAATGGAATTGCGGGATAAGGAGGACACCAACCTAGAGGAATAAGGCCATGGGGAGGAGGAGAAAAAAAACTTCATCAATAGAGAAGGAAGATAAAGTAATGGTTTCTGTAAAAGTAAGAAGATGAAGGGTTTAGAGAAAAGACTGAGAATCTAGGGGATTTTTCTCCAGAGGGCATACTGAAAGGTTCTTAAGAGTGCTAAAAGACTGTCAGTAGGAAGCAGAGAAGAGATGAGAATACAGGAGATGTGAGATGACTGAAGCCAGCAGTTTCAAATGTGGACTGATTAAAAAATAAGCCCTAGTGAACTTAAGGCAGATAAAGGTGGCAAAGCTGTGAGTGTCAGAGCACATGGGAAGTCTGGGTCTCTCTCCTGACTTACATATGTCCGTGGAGGGTGGGAATCTTGAGGATGCATGATTTTAGGCTCAGTGTTTGGGGTTCTCTTTGGATGCAAACAGGAGGAGGAGTGGTCTTACCCTAATATGAATACACCCTTTGACATATATGGATGGGGATGAGGAATGTGGGGAGAGGTCTGGTGTTATGCCAAGCCTGTGGGGCATCCTATTGACTTCTAAATAAAAAAAAAAAAATTGTGAAGGGGAGGGGCATGGTTTTAGTCTCAATCTTGTAAATGTGATATGAACTGATTTATTTTTGTCAAAGCTCAATTTGGCTACCCTGTGAAGGATGAATTGGAATTGAGAGAGGAAGAGAGAGTGTTAAGAGATCATTGTATTTATCTATATGGAAGATGATGATGGCTTAGATTAGGGTGCTAAAACAAATGGGAAAATGGATTAAATGGATTAAAAAATGGGAAATAATGGATTAATTTTATATATATTGCATATAATATATGTTGCTTTGCATAGCAGTACAGGGCCTTAAACATGGTCATGTAAGTTGAAACCGTACAAAGTAATTTTAATAATCAGTGGAGAAAATTATTATTATTCTGTCTTTTAAAAATGTCAAAACATAAAAAAACTCATTCTGTCAGTTATGTATTATAATTTTTAAATAGCAAAATTAATATGAATTCAGTAAAGTATTAGAAACATTGAAAATTAAAGTTTTATTTATTACAAGAAACCTATCACTATTAGTTTACATACTACTTGCCTTCTTCTCATCCTATAATTCATGATACTGAATGAACGTCTTTTCTATGCCATGCCAAATTATCATACTTCCTTCTAAGTTTAGTTCAGCATCTAGAATTTATCCTTTTCACTTTCATCGTCATGAATTATCTCCAAGAGTCCTTTAATGTGAAGTTTTTTGGATGGCGTCGCTTTCTCTGGGACATTTTCATCCTTTCCATCACAACTTTTTTCTTCATTCAAGTCGATGATCTTATTTTCACTAAATTCCTCTGGTGCACAGCTGGAGTCTTTTGATCAGTGGCACTGCCAATATTTCTGTGGTCATATGTTTCTTCTGTAATATCAGTTACATTATATATGAATATCACTATCAGCATTATCATTTTTCATTGCTTCACTTTTATCATTTTTTTTTTTAGCAATGCCTTGTTTCCATTATCCATTAAAAAATAATGTCCCATAAGTTTATCGAGAGGAGTCAAGGAGGCAACACAACTACATGTTTTCTTCCTGTGCATGAAATGAATAACAAATATGCAGTAACCAATCACCAACAGACTTTGAAAGAATTTACATGATTGGTTATTGGTCATGATGCGCATCTAATACTATTATATAGCAATCTGTGGACGAAAGGGCTAGCAGCAAAATTTGTACTTTATACGATCCCTGACGTTTGTGCATATCAGAACCATGTGATTTTGAGAATGCCTGAGTGTGTCTGTATACAGACGCATGTGTGTTGTTTTTGTTGTTGTTAATGTTAAAACCAGCCATATATCTGAAATAAGGAAGCCTGGATGAGGTTTAAATCAAAACATCAAAAATCATTTTGGGTTTGTAAAAGCTAAGATACCTATTAAGCATAGATGGTGATCATAATAAAATTCAAGATGTCTGGGAATATGTTGAGTTTTAATGAACAAATTTAATACTTATACAATTTAAATGAAGTTTCCTGGGAAGAGAATGGAATTAGAGCAGATTGCCAGAGATGAGTTCAAGAAACTGAAAATATTAGAGGATGATTCAAGTAGCAGAAACCAGCAATGAAGCGGCAAGATATCAGTCAAGAAAGCAGAAGAATAAATAAGAGAAGTAATTTTTTGACATGAAAATGCTGTACATATTGAATGTATACAATTTGATGAGTTTTGAGATAAGTATACATGCATGAAATCATCACCACAAGTTATATGATAAGTTTATCCATCACTTCCAAAACTTTTCTCCTACCCTCTTATGTATAATGCTGTTGCTGATGATGATGATGATAAGAGCGCTCAGCATAAGATCACCCTCTTAGCAATTTTTTAAAGTAACAATACGATATTTTTAACTGCGGGCAATAAGCTGTGCAGTAGGTCTCTAGGACTTACTCATCTCGTATAATGAAAACTTTGTACCCTTCAACTAATACTTTCTCATTGCCTCTTCCCTCCAGCCCCTGACACCTGTCACTCCACTTTCTGCTTCTATGAGTTTTAGAATTTTAGATTCATCATGTAAATGCTATTATGTAGTGTTTGTCCTTCTGTGTCTGGCTTATTTTACTTAGCCTAATATCTTTCAGGTTCATCTATGTGGTTACAAATGGCAAGGTTTTCTTCTTTCTTATGTTTGAGTAATATTCCATTTCCTGCACGTTTTCTGTAGTGGCTGAACCAACTTACATTCTCACCAACAGTGTATTAGGATTGCCTTTTTTCCACAGTCTCTCCAACACTTGCTATCTTTGGGGGTTTTTTGATAAAAGCCATTCTAATATGTGTACGGTTATATCTCATTGTAGTTTCGATTTGTATTTCTCTGATGATTACTGATATTGAGAATCTTTTCATATACCTTTTGGCTATGGTGTGTCTTCTTTAGAGAAATGTCTGTTCAGTTTCTTTGCCCATTTTTATTGGGTTGCTTCATTTTATTGCTATTGAGTTATAGGAGTTCCTAAAATATTTTGGATGTTAACCCATTATCAGATATATGTCTTGCAAATATTGTCTCTTATTTCGTAGGGGGCCTTTTCAATTTGTTGATTGTTTTCTTTGCCATAAAGAAGCTTTCTAGTTTGATATAGTGTCACTTGTTTTGTTGTTTTTGTTGCTGTCACCTGTGCTCTGGTGTTATATCCAAGAAATCACTGTGATGATCAACGTCAAGATTTTTTTCCTTATGTTTTTTTTTTAGGAGTTTTATGGATGGATTTAGGTCTTAGATTTCAGTTTTTAATTCATTTTCAGTTAATTTTTGTGTGTAGTGTGGGATAAGGGTCCAATTTTATTCTCATGGTTTAATAGCATATGATTACATTCCAGCTATCAGCCTATGATAAACTAACAAAACTGAATACCTTTCAATCAAAGATAAATAGGTATAAATTCTTGATATTTCTGCCAAGGCTATACTCACTGATGAGACAGGGTCTAGATGAACTAAACTCTACAAAACTAAATGAAGACTGAAAACACTTTAAATAATAGAGAAATCTATGAACATATATAGGATTTTTATACTGTTTTACAGATCAGAAAACCCACAAAAACTTATAAATACTATACGCAGGTTCAAAAACCTTAATATTTTCTTACTATCACCAGATCAACCTCTTAAAGCATCATTTTTTTCATGTCATCTCCAGTTTCTGTATTTCCAATGACTGAAAATACTTCCAGGTACTGGCCCAGATATTGGAAAGCCCAGAGCAATTGTAGTGTCAGACTAATTTAATTATATTTCATTTCTTTGAGGTTGTCTTGGTTTGACTTCCTCTGTGTGATGGCTGCAACAGTTCTAGTCACATGAAAAGTCCAGAGGAATAGAAAGCATTAATTTTTTTTTCTTCATGTCTTACTGAGTCAGTTTGGGTCATATGTGCACTCTTTATTATTAGAGGTAAGGCATGCAGTCATTGGCTTTGGTCAGGAACCCCCAATCATTTACAAGCAAGAGGAATGAGATTTGTATTTAAAAAGATATATGTCTGAAGAAAGAGCCATGACCCCAAATGCCTGGGTGCCTTGCCATGGGAGAGAGGTATTGCATGTTAAGTCAATCACATTCCCTGCCTTCTCTATAATCAAACTCTTACCTCCATCTCTAGCCTTATTATTTATTCCGACATGATAAAATGCTATATTAACTTTGCTCTTTAATGCTTAATGTTCTCATTTATAAAATATTCGTGTATCTCTGAAGCATCTCTCAAGTCTCTTCTTGATCCAAACTCTATTTTGCAATATGCTTCTTTGATTCTTCTAACTCCTCCCTGTGTTAAGGCCTTCACATATGCTGATGCTCTGTCTGCTTGGAAAACATTTTTTTTTACATGTTCTTTAAGTGTCGTCTCCTAAAAAAACAATTTATCTGCTCCTACCCCAAGGCTACTTAGGTTCCTCTCTCATAATAATTTGTACTTCTCATTTAAGTTATTGGTAGGAATTAACTAATTAATCATTTAAATAGTTGTTCCTTCAATATTTTTATAATCTGGTTTATTCTCCTATTAAGGAAGGGGTGTATCCCTATGTTCACTGTGATGTGGTTTCTAGCAGAAAAAGGTGAGCACAAACTTTACTTAAATATTTATGTAAGAGAGGAAGGATATATTTAAAAAAATTTTTTTTAAAGAAAAGGAATAAAAAGAGGAAAGAAGGAACAATAGTAGGAAGGGAGCAATTACTATCTTACTACCTCGAGGAATGGTGGGGGACCACACTAAAGAATTTAAATAGCAATGCAGTAAAAATAATAGGTTAGATTGTTTTGCGATACAGCCCATGGGACCCCTTTCTATTGCTTCCATAACAATCATCGCATTTGAAATCAGTTGTTTATTTTCTATTTTTTCCAATGCATTTTATGGTTAATGAGGAAAGGAGCCAACTCAATCTCCTTTACAGATTTATTCCCGGGGCCTAGCACTGTGTCTGCCAAAAATTGGAATTTGAATTGAATTATTAATAAAGCATGAGTTATAATCTTTTGTGAACTAGATGATTAAATTGCCTACTCAGAAATTAAATTCTTAGTTAAATACTATTATTGGGACTCTTAATCAAAATGGGCTCTCCTGTTTTATATCGGTTGATTTAATAAATGATGTGTTAGTGAGTATTTATTCATTGCAATTGTCCAGATCATCAAGCATAGCCCTTTCACCCGCTTTTTACTTGCCACTCTAACCTTCAGAAAGGAGTATGTCCAGAACAACTTAATCAAGTTTTAGCACAGGAAAATAGGGATATAATTTGGCATCTTCATGCATATAAATAAGTAGGTTCTTTTAATCTAATATTCCTTCATCTGACATATAAACTTTGATAAATAGAGCAGTATTTTAAGAAATTATAGCATTCATTATCCTTTTTGCTTATCTTTGGTAGCAAATTCCACCCACCCCCCTGCACCCTCGCTTTTTTCAAGTGCTATTTTTCTTTTGGCAAAGATGTTTATTTCTCACAGAGTTCTTTTAAAGCAAATGTCATGTGGGGATAGTGCCAGGTAACCTTAAAGCAAAGCTTTTTTACCACAACTTTATTTTATGGAGTGCTTTTTAGAAAAAGCCATCTCAAAGCATTGTAAAAATTGGAAACAAAACAAAAGTCTCACAGTCGGAAAAATCAATAATATTTCAAATAATCTAAGATTAAATCAAATCAAACTAGCTTAAACTTTAACTTTAAAGGCAGTCAGACTTTGGCTCACCTAAGACTAAATTTTAGACACTATGGTGCACTAAGAGGCATCCTTTCGGTAATAATTAATGAATTATCTGGTCTAAATGAACATTTAGAATCAGCTTATAAAATATTTTTAAAAGTCAAACCAAACCGACAATTCATTGTAAAACCATATGTGTATGTGCATGCGTGCGTGCGTGTGTGTGTGTGTGTGTACATATTTACTAATCAAGTTGAATAAGAACCTTGCTTTTGAATCTAATAGCAGTTAGAAAGAATTGCCTCAGTTGTAAAGGGCCAGGCAGAGAGTCTGTTTCTTTGCTCAAGAGCAAAACTTTTCTACATGTGATGATGTAAAACGATAGGAAGGAAAAACGTTGCCAGAAATTATAGATTTGTTCATGTGGTCTAGGCAGTTCTAGAATGAATAAGTTAATTAGAGTTTGTAAATATTCTCTCTCTCTTTCAACTTGTGTGTTTTTCATAAAATTAAGTAAAATTTTACAAAAATGTGTTTGCAATATACCTAGAATACTTTTTTATTATTTGTGTCTAGTTAGCAAATTTGATTTGCTTTAAGCAATATAGATCCTTGGTAATTTAATTCCATACATCAGTGGGTTATAAAGAACAACTTGTAACTGAGAAGTATTTTGTTTTGAATAATATTTTCTGCAACATGGTATACCTCCCTATAGCTTGTTTTGTACATATTAACATGATATTAGTCTAATAGTCTAATGCCAGCATCAATAATTCCATGATTTTTATTTCATAAACTGATTTTACTTGTTAGTATTTTCTCTTCAGTTACTAAATTCTCTTCAGTTAGGAAATAAATTTGTAGACCAAAAATTGATTTAGACCTGAATGACATCATAGAGTAAATTTTGTAAAATAGGGACTTACTGTGAACAAGGAACATTATTGTTGTGGCAGGTGAGATTATGGCTACCCCAAAATGTGCACATCTTAATCCTTCTTCCTGTGAGTACATTACTTTACACGGCAAAAATGATTAAGAATCTTAGATGGGGAGATTATCCTAGGATTTATCCTAGGCTATCTAGGTAGCCCAATTTAATCATGGGGGTTCATATATGAGGAGGGCAGGTGTGTCAGAGTCAGAAAGAGAAATTTGAAGATGCTACACTGCTGGCTTTGATATCGGAGAAAGGGGCCATGAGTCAAGAAATGCAGTTGGCCAGCCTCTGGAGGCCGGAAAACAGGTTATTCTCTAAAGCTCTCAGAGGAATGCTGCCCTGCTGACTGTTTGATTGAACTCAATGAAGCCTGTTTCAGACTTCTGATCTCCTGTAAGACAATAAATTCATGTTGTTTTAAGCTACTAAATTTGTGACATTTGCTACAGCCCCAAAAGAAAACTAAAAATTTTCTAATAAAAAGAATAAAAGTAATAAGAATAATACAGTATTAGTAGCATGCTTGCTATATGGTAAGTAGTATGTTAAGCACTTTTTAGAAAATATCTTGTTTCATCTACATAGTAATGATATGAAATTATTATTATTAGTTATTCCCATTTTACAAATGAATAAATGTGTCTTTTGAAGAAAAAAGCATATCTAAAGCACGTAAATGTAGTAAGTGAAAGTGATGAAATTTGAACACATAAGCATCTAATTCTTCTATGTCAAATAGTACAGTTTAAGAATAAAAGAAAATTCTAGTGGTTTCTAATTCTAAATGATTTTGACTCTTTAATTAATTCTAACAGTTGTTCTTAAAATACCTCGGAAATGAAAAAATGTCTGGCTAGGAGGGATACATGAGTCACTAGAGAAGAACTGCATATGACATTCTTATTCATTTAACTCATCCACAATGAGAACTGTAGGTCATTGTAGGTATCTCAGAACAATTGTCCTTTCTTTCGTAAATGTTTGTCCTTTGGGCAGGCACCATGCTGGAACTATCTGTTGCTGCACCCTTGGCTACAGTTGATTGGTCCAGAATTGGGCACCTGTATCAAATTTAGTCACACAGTTGCCCCTTCCTGGAAATTCAAATTGATATCACAGAAGATGTACATCATCTCTCCTGGACTGAATGCACCTGTGACATGGAAACTCAGGAGCGCTCGGTAGCTGTATGTTTCACTGAGGACTAGAGATAGAGAAAGCTGATCTGCAGATCAAGGAAAGAATTAGGTATAAATATAAATAAACAGTGTTGACAAATACAGAGAACACTGCAATTTTGCCAGGCCTGGTACTAGCATATAGCTGAAATGCAAAATATTGCTAAATATTGCTACAATGTCTTTCCCCTCAGGTTCTTTCAGATGCCCTCATGGCTTTATAACAAAAGTCAGTTTCAGTGGACTTGTGTTTCTTGTAAGGTAATCAAGTTTCTATGAAATATTATGCCAGATCCTAGACATAATAATTCACCATTCCTTCCTTCAAAGAACTTGTGTTCTGATGCAATTGATTAAAACACAATTTAAAAGTCAATATTTTATATAACATAAAGAAAATAGCATTTGTCAGTATATCTTTAGGCCACCAGTAATAAACTTTGAAATTATCCAGAAAAATCAACATTTAGTTCTTGACAGTTGTCATTTTTCTATCTTATCTTCCTGAAGGCAGACATTCAGGATAAACTTCTAATACCAAACATATAAAAAACCTTCTATTCTGTGCCGTAATTTATTCCCCATATAATGTAGTCAGTCATGTTCACTCATCAGTTTTCCAATTATGTTTCTTGTATTTGATTAATTCCCTCATTAGTGTAATAATTGGTGATCGTAAAAAAATCATTTTCTTACCTCATTACTGCAACATATAATTCCTACAACTTCCATATCATCATCTTCCTGTTCAGCCTCTAATCAACCTACATTGACAATAAGTGTCCTAGAAATATTGACTCCATATACATTAAAGAAAACCACAGATAATTTATCAGTTTATTCCATTCTATATGATTGTTGCATGGTTAACATGACACTCAGCTCTGCTTCTCCTCCTCTAGCTTTAGGTTTTCAATGTACTCTCCTTTCCAACAGGAGTGTTTGGCTTTGAGACTGAATTTAGAAATATTTGTATATCCCACAATGCTCTCCATAGTCTAAACCCAAGGTTTCTTTCCTGTGGGCTGATGATAAACCCATTCCCTTTTTACCTGTCAATCACAGCTGTCTATGACGCGGTTCACATCGCCGTGTTACTTATGTCCCCTTGATGTTGTAAACATGCTTACTCCCACCCCTGGGTATTTACTCATAATCTCCTACCCTTCTTCACCCCTTGTACTTTATCCCTCTTTTATAAAGCACATCACATGTTGTTTTGTGCCTAAGTCATTTATTGCAATGCATTTTTCCCAACTGATTTTGCCATTTTTGTGAGCAGATGTTGCTTTTATTTCTTAATAAAATAAATGAATACACAATCTTGAATGTAATGGGTGAGCAAAAATTATTAATTCTAACGACACACTATTGTTCTAGGACTCTTTGGCACTTTTCCAGTTTATTTCATCTTTCCACCTTCTGCTTTATCTGGCCCTTCCCTTCCTTTTCCTCTAATTTTTTTTTTTTATACCACCTTACTGGTTATTTACCAGTGTTGCTACATAAAACATTATATTGCTAGGGATTATTATAAACATTTATCTCTCTATTTTTGTAAAATAAGCGCAAGCTGAATCTTTTCTGGGGTTCAGTTATAGAAAAATGTCCTATATACAAATATGTCTGTGTCCTACATACAGACAAATTCCCTTATTTTTAAAAGAATGCTTCATTATATTTTATAAGAAAGCAGTATGATGCTTCATGTCCTCAGTTTAAGTTCAACAATATTTTCATGTCAAGTTTTACAATGATAACATGTGATGTTCCAATAAAATCCTTTCATAGGTTTATTTTGATTACATGTAGCTAAACTATACAGCATTTTAATCTCATTTCTCTGTTTTCAAGGTGTCATAACAGTAACTTCATATAATTCTTATGTGATCTAAGAAAAATCTATGGGTATTTTTTTGTCAGATGATTAATTAAAACCCCACTATATGCCAGGTTGGTTACTTTTTCTCTGCCTAAACACTCTTATTCATCTTTGAAGATCTTACTCAGAGAAAGGTAAATGTCATGATTTCAGTTATATGTAGAATCTAAAAAGACAAAACAAATGAACACATAAAACAAAGCAAAACTAATAGATAGAGAAAAGAGTTTGGTGGGTGCCAGAGCGGAAGAGGGTTGGAGAGTGGGCAAAATGGGGGAAGGGGGTCAAGAAGTGCAAACTTCCACTTATAAAATAAATTAGCCATGGGAATGGAAGTTACAGCATGGTGAATATAGTCAATAATATTGTATTGCATGATTGAGAGTTGCTAAGACAGTAAATCTTAAACATTCTCATTATAATAAAAAAATTACTTCTTTGTATGGTGATAGATGTAACCAGCCTTATTGTGGTGATCATTTCACAATATATACAAATATATAATTATTATGTTCTACACTTGCAATAATATAATGATCTTTGTCAATTATGCCTAAATTAAAAAATACATGTAAAATATCAGAAAGCAATTTAACGAAAAATGTTGCAAACTACATAGAAAGGAGGGCAAAATTACTCTGGATTAAGTTATATCAGTAAGACACTAAGTACTAATCACGTGTTGTAGTTCTTTTAGAGTTACTCTTATTGATTTTTCCACTGTCATCATATCTGTTGACATAGACGAAATTTTTAGGAGGCAGTTTTCAAAGACCTGTTATTATGCTGCAGAATGAGTGGATGTTGTTGAGGTTATATTTGCCAAGTTATTTGCTATCTTCTACATTATCTCACACACACACACACACACACACACACACACACAAATTCGGCCTCGGCTTATAGCAGTACTTAGGTTTTCCCTGAAAACTAATGTATTTTAATCTTCTGAACAGTTTAAATCATATTATTAATATATTATTTTTAGGCAAAAAGTATAAATTGTAACCTCTCTCCAGCAAATGTCCAAGACCTCAATGCATTGGTTTTATTCAAGGGTTACCTACTTGACTGTGTCAGAGAATAAAAGCCCAATTGTAAGTTAGTTTCATTTCTCTCTAAGAAGTAAAGAGGTTTATAATTATCAAGTGGGATTAAGTGATGATACATGAAAGGCAGAGATGGTGGCTCATATTCCAAAAGAAAATACAGAGACAAAGGGAAATATTTAGAGAAATAAACCAGTAATGATATTAGTAGCTTAACTCTATTGATCATTTCTTCTTCAACGTTTTACATTATCAATTTCATTTAATCCTCATATAAGACTTATGATGCCATAATAGCACTCTCAAGACTTTTGTTATTCCCATGTTATAAATCAGAAAAAGTCTTAGAGAATTTAAATATTTAGCTAAAAATTACAGAACAGTGAGTAGAAGGAATGGGTTTAAAATTTACCTGAATAAGCTAGGACTTGAATCTTCAATGTCTCTACTATCTCTACTATACTGCTTCATATTAAAAAATGTCAAGTATCATAAAGATACATGATCCACTATACATGTGGTTCTTTTGAATGAAACTTATAACTTTTATAATTCCTGCTTTTAAAATATTTTATTTCATCTTTGTTGAAAGTGTTTATATAAGATATTCCAAATGATTTCTAAAATTGGGGTAGGATGGCATGTGTGCATAAAAAACATGCAGTACACACTCTACAAGCAAACAGACACAAATATGCAAACTCTTCTAGGCATAAAAATGGAAATTTTGCTGAATGATAACTTGAAAAAATAGATACTATATTAAATTGTCATCTATTTCTAATCCTATTCCTAAGTTTAATGTCATTACAATTAAAATTTTAATGAAAGGGGTTTTTTTGTGTGTGAGAAAACCTAGAAAGACCTGTCTAAAGTTACTCTAGAAATTATGCCAATAATAAATGTTTATTAGCATTTATCATTTATAATTATAGAAAATTAAAATAAAAAAGAAGTAGAATTACTGGGTCATGTGGTAGTTCTAGTTTTAATTTCTTGAGGAACCTCCATATTGTTTTCCTTATAGTTTCTATATCTCTGCTGAGAATATATATCTTTTCATTAATTTCATTTGTATTTACCTTTAATTCATATAGCATAGTTATAATAGCTACTTAAATCTTTTTGTGGTAATTCCAAATTCTGAGTCTTGTGAGATTGACATATTTTGATTGCTTTTTTTCTTCAAAATTGGTCACATTTTCCTGGTTTTTCATATGTTAAACATTTTTAATTGTATCCTGACATTTCAACTGTTAGGTTGTATGGAATCTGGGTCCTGTCATAATCTTTTAAAAAATATGTTGATTTTGTTTTGTTTTTGTTTCTTCACCAATTTTATCAGACACTCAACTAATTTACCTTCGGATCACAAATTCTATTTTGCTTTCCATGAGAGGCAGTTGCTAGCAAGCCCTTGTTATTATGCTTTGGTTCTCTCCAACACACTCTCAACACAGGGATTTGTCAAATATTTGAATGATGCTTTAAATCTTAGTTCACTTCTAAAGCCTTTTGATTCTTGGGGTCTATCCCTCACGCACACAGCTCAGAAGTGAGTCTGTGGCTTTTGGGGGAACATATACAGAATCAGGAAATCTCCTTCTTCAGATCTCTGAGATTTCCCCCATACTCTCTAGTCCTCAAGGTCTATATTTACTGGTACCTCTGGCCAGTAAGGTCGCATTGTTTTAGAATTTTAGCTATTCACACCATTTTTATTCCATGAAGTCCCAGGACTAGGTCTTCAGGCCAAAGCTGTGAGAGAAATGAGAGAATAAAAAAGGAAACTTATCTTCTTGCATATTGTTTCTCCAAGTTTTGATACTTTCTCCATCTGTACAATCCACCTGCTTTTGTTAACTTTTCAGAAAGGAGGGATGAACTCTGTTAATTGCTTGGGGTAAAAAGTTAAGAAGAGGACTAAGAATAGACCAGTGGAATTGGTAGCTGAAGTTTTCATGATTTTGACAAGAATAATCTTATTGTAATGATGGAGATAGGAGATTGAGCCAGTTTAATTTTTTTTTTGTATAAGAATATAATATTTAAATTAGAATAATTTGAATTTTGTCATATCATTTCAACATATGGTGTATTTCTTTATTTTCATTTTCCTTTAAAAATTTTAAATTTTCATGCTGCTTATTCACAAATTCCTTACTTTTACTGTTGGGCAGCCCTTTGAGATTCTGGGCCTGTGACTAACACGCTGGCTTTTGAAAGCCTTAACTGTGAAAAAAGCTTTGAGTACATATTTTTCATGTAACTTTGCATTTCTAAATGTTCCACAAAATAGGGACAGTTTATTTTTCTTTTAAATATACCTTTCCTAAAATTGTTTACAATGTATAACAAAAGTAATGCTGAAAAAAGAATTATAATTGAAGATTGATCACAGGAAAATCATGATAAAACTTACCTTGATTCTCATGTTAAAACTCAGCACCATAAACAGAAAATTCAGACTAACATATTATCAATTAAAAAAAATTTTTTTTAATTATCTACACTCACACATGTCACACAGATGTCAAGGAAGATAATTCAGAACAGCCAGTGCAAATGTAAGAGGCCAAAGCTTCCTGAACAAATTTGTCTATTGAGAAAGTACTAGATAAAGCTCACCTCTGTTCTAAGTATGTGTCTCCATTGAAGTCATCAACCAGCATATTGAAATTGCTTCTTCCATGCCAAATCACAGGTTTTGCCAAGAAAGAAAGCCCTGTGCAGTCATTGTTTTCTCCCCTGAAGTCCTTACCTGGTGTGAGTATGGCTCGGAGCAGCTGCCTGTTCCTCCCGAACTCCGTGTCTATCAAATTATTCCCCGTATTTATCCGTACACCCGCTGCACTGGTAGCAACAAAACTCCGTGCATAAAGTTGATTATCTGCCAAAAACAAGTAAAGACATAAATTTGCTCTAGGACAAAATGTGATCAGGACACAAGTGCTTTCTTCTCTGGAAGCTCTCTCCCTTTCCTCTCTCTCTTCACAGTAATGCTCCCAGCCTGTCTTTTAGTAAATCACCATTTTGTTGTTGTGAATAAAAGAAAACATAAAGTCCTCCACTGAAGGAGCACTATGTACTTTTTTCAATTCGCCACAGTCCTGTTAAGAACGAGGAATGTTCTTGGACAAGGTGTAACCGGAACAAGAGAGTTCAATTTGATTAACTTGACACCCACTTCTGGAAATTATTTGAGAGATCAGAATGATGTAGCAAAATGATATTTTATTTTTTGATCCTCTTTGGCAATGTTTAAATTATTCTATCTTTCTGGAAGCATTCATTAATAATTTAAAATTAGATTTAGAGATTTGGAGAAGTAAAACAAAAATGGATTTCATACAAACAAAAGCTATAATGCTGAAATTGAGAATGGCCTTGAAAAATATCTGTGTTCTCACATATGATTAGAGTTATCTGAAATATGCTAATGTGAACAATCTGGAGTATATAAAACAAAGTCTTCTTTGTTTTTATGTTTTAAATTAAAAAGTACCAAAATAATGAAAATTCACTATCTAAACTTTTAAGTAATTCCAACATATAGAGAATATTAATTGAAACTTGCTTCAGCTCATATATATGAGAATTTTTAGTGTAATCTTCATACATATATAACTATACATGCAGGTATAGATAAAATTATATACAACATATATTATATAGATGGAATATATATATACATACTCACACATATATATATGTATACACACACACTATATATATATATATATATATATATATATATATACAGACATACCTCAGAGATTTGCAGGTTCTGTTCTAGACCATTGCAATAAAGCAGATATCGCAAAAGTGAGTCACACACATTTTTTGGTTTCCTAATACATATAAAAGTTACATTTACACCATATTATAGTCTGTTCAGTGTGCAATAGCATTGTCTAAAAAAAAAATGTATAAACTTTAATTTAGGGGAATGGATACCCAGAAGAGAGATGGCTGGATCATATGGTAATTCTATTCTTAATTTTTTTGAGCAATCTCCTTACTGCTTTCCATAGTAGCTGTGCCAATTCACATTCTCACCAGCAGTATATGAAGATTTCCTTTTTTTCCCACAGCCTGTCCAACACTTGTTATTATTTGTCTTGTTGATAATAGCCATTCTGACAGGTGGTATCTCATTGTGGTTTTGGTTTTCATTTCTCTGATAGTTAGTAAAGTTGAATATCTTTTCATATGTCAATTAGTTATTAATATATCTTCTTGGAAGAAGTGTCTATTCAGATCCTCTGCTCATTTTTTAGTTGCATTGTTCGGTGTTTTGTTGTTGTTGTTGTTGAAATGTATGACTTCTTTGTATATTTTAGATATTCGCCTCTTATTGGAGTTGCTGTTTGCAAATATATTCTCCCATGCAGTTGTTTGCCTCTTTGTTTTGTTGATTGTTTCTTTTGCTGTGCAGGAGCTTTTTAGTTTGATATAGTCCCATTCACTTATTTCTGCTTTTACTTCCCTTAACTTTGATGTCCAGTGCATAAAATCTTCTCTAAAACCAAGATCCATGAGTTTAGTACCTGTTTTCTTCTATACAATTTATTGTGTTAGGTCATATAATTAAGGTTTTGATTCATTTTAAATTTATTTTAGGGTAGGATGATAGATATCAGTCTAGTTTCAGTCTTTTGCATGTGGTCTTCCAATTTTTTCAGCACCATTTATTATAAAGGATTTTTTTTTCCTCCATTGTATGTTTTTGGTTCCTTTGTTGAAAATTATTTACCCATATACATGTGGATTGATTTCTAGGCTATCAGTTCTTCTCCATAGGTTTGTGTATCTGTTTTCCTGCTAATACCATGCTGTTTTGATTATTGTCGCTTTGTAGTATAATTTGAAGTCAGGCAGTATGATACTCTGGCCTTGTTCTTTTTTCTTAGGATTGCTTTGGTTATTCAGGTTATTTTGTGATTCCATATAAATCTGATGATTTTCCTTCTATTTCTTTAAAAAAATGCTGTCGAGATTTTGATAGGGATTGTGTTAAATCTATATATTGCTTTGGTTAATATGACCATTTTAACTATGTTGATTTTTTCAAATCTTTTTGCTGGTTGGGGGTCTTGCCTCAATTTTGATGGATGATCAGAGTGGTGATGGCTGAAGGTTGAGGTGACTATGGCAATTTCTTAAAATAAGACAACAATGAAGTTGCACTGATTGACTGTTTCAGGAACAATTTCAATACTGTCTGATAACATTTAAACCAAATATTTCCAAATATATAATAACATAAATGTTTATAAGTATGTATATGATCATAATATATATGTGCATTTATCTTTGATCATATGATGACTATTATTTTTTCCTCCCCTCTCTCTTGCTCCCTCATTCCCTCCTTTCCTTCTTCTTTTCTTTTTTCTTTCTACTTAGAACATTTTTAAGTAGAATTGCAATAACTGTACTTTAGGAAAAGCTTTCCAAAGGTCAAGCAAATGTCAATGCTCTTTGAATGTCTGATTAACCACCTTAAAAAAGTATTGGATTGCATCTTATTGAGAATCGTTACATTGTCTTCATCATCATTGTATCTTCATTATTTATAAAATACTGCACAATGCTACTCTCTCTGGGAGTAGAGCCTGTTTCCTATTTTGCTCTTCACGTAATCTCCAACACCTAATACAATGCTTACCATTTAAGAAGCAGTCAGTAAAATAGGGCAGATTGAGTAAAAGAATAAATGACTAAATAAGTTACAGAGTAAATAATTCTTAAAGAGGTAAAATTAGAATTTATAAAAGACTATATAGAAAAACTATATTTAGCTGTATCTGGTGAAAGTGTTCAACCAAAATTTAAAAAGGTTGTTTATCAATATCTCCTAGTTTTAAGTAGGAAACCACTTAATATATTCTAATAATATTTTTGGGGTATCTCTTCTGATCATTTTTTCCTAAAACTTACATTTTTAAATGATATGCATTATATTTTATAAACTGTTTTTAACTTAACAAGGTTGCTATGGTCTGAATGTTTGCTCTAATCCAGTCAATATTGTCATTTTGTAACCCACAAAACATATGCTTCCATCACCATTAACAAAAAACTAAGTTTTTGCCCTTTTAGTCTTTTCATTCTCTTTTTAGTTATAACTTCCAAGCGAAGACTTATGAGCCTCAGGGTATATTCATAGTATATGATCTTTCAATCTAGGTTTTATTCTCCATGTTAACTAATCCAACCTTTATTATGAGGTTATACCTTATTTTTGTGCACTAATTTTCCAGAGTGAAGTGACCTGGAAATTTGTTCTTAAATTTCTGACCTTTGTGATTTCATTATTTCTTCTAAAAATGAAAAATTAACAATATCATTAAATGAGGGCTTCAGCTAATAAATTTCTTAATTGAGAAAAGCCTACAATTTATTAATTTATCTTTTATAATGTCAGATAAAGTACAATATATTGAATCCTGTAATTTTTAATATAATTTTTTCTTTAAAATAATTATTAAAAAACACCTATTTATCAGAAGTTTTATTATTAAACTTAAAGAATAATGCAAGTTCCAAAAATGTTAACATACTTCCAGGGTATAGCTTACACACTGGGAGTATTCTTCTTCATTTCTCTGATGATGTTTGTAGATAATAAAGCAGGAAAACTTCCATCAAAATATAACATTATGTCCTTGAATATAACAAAAACAATAACAACAAAAGAAAACTCTCACTTTTCAAAATGGTAAATTGGCTTTTAAATATATTTTTAAAATTCACTGAAGTCTGTAAAACAGACAGGAATGAAATAAACAATGACCCGTAGGGGGAAAATCAAAGACTGACAGACACCACTGCTCCTAATAGGTGCCACTGCTGTTAACAAACCACCTATATCCATCAAAAGTTGATTCAAAAAGATTGAAGACGAGGTCTGAACCCTGATTGAAATGAAATGTCAGCAAGGATAAGAGAAGAAAGATGGAGATTGTATTTAAAAGAAACTATGTTCAGAAATAAGCTTTGGGAAATACAAGAATCTAAAATGGCATCTATATCCAGCAGAGCAAATTCATAGGGTGTACAAAACTAGGTTAGTTTGTCTTTTTGAAGCACTTGTTGAATTCAGAGTTGAATCTGAACATAAATGGATTTAAAAGAGAATCTTTTTTATTGATTTTCAAGGTAAGATGACATATAAGAAAGAGAAGTGGAAAGGAATAAAAAATTGCTCAGGCTGTAAAAGCTTGTTATTTTCTTTCTTTCTTAAAGTTTTTGGTATAAGTATAAATTATATACATTAATCTACTTTAAGAAATTGTTTTCAGTATGCCACACTGAGAAAATTGGCCATTAATTTCCTTGATTTTTTTTCATATCAGCCCCGCCTTATTTTACACACCAGAGATTATAAAATGACTAAAAGTCCACACTCCCACTGACACTCCAATTTGAACAGAAGGCAGTGCAGTGTGATGGAAAAAAAACATTACATTAGTCATGAAAATCTAGGGTCTTAATTACAGCGTTGACAATTCAAGAAGTGTGATCTTGAAAAGTCTCACCTCTAAAAATCTCAGTTTTCCCAGTTATAAAATGGGATGAATGGTTCCTAATATCTCCCGAACTCCAAACACTGGATTCAATTTTTAAATTATGTAGAAGTATGAAGTACTATACAAATGTGACATTTTACTGTTTCTATATGTAGTTTTAAAAGTCTATCAACTCACTGTCTCCACATCACCAACATTTTCTCTATCTCACCTTGTAAACAAAACATTCTCAGGTGTCACTTCCTGGTATATAGTCATTACCAACCTCAGCCCTCAGCTCTACTCCAACTAAGTCTCATGACAGTTCTCTCTTCCATGTCATTATTTTTGCAATTCTCTTACAAAGATATATTTTCCCTTAAATTTTCTTAGTAGCTATGTTCCTTTTGAATTAACTGATGCCAATATTTTTATGTTCAAACCAAATTGCTCAAAGTATTCTTTAATTGAATTCATTCTCCCTTATATTCACTCATTCACAGCGTAGATTCCCCATTATAAAAATAACAGAAGAGTCAAGATAATGAGGATAAAATCAAACACTCTATGAACCAAAAGTTTTTTTTCTATTAGTTCTATATCAAAAATACTCAAAGAAATATAAAGTATAATTGGGGAGTTTAGCTATATGTGAATTCAAAACAAATTTGCACTAAATGAAAGTTACACAGGAATGATACAATTAGACTTAAAGAATATAAAATAATCTACTGCTTAATATTTAATAGTTACCAATTTTGTTAAACCATAATTTGCCAGTCATACGATTCTTTCTTCTGATGTGTAGGTTTATAATAGAATTGTGTTTACTAAAAAGCAAATTAAAAGACATTTTAATTTTACATCTTGGAATATTACTAGAAAATGAATACTCTCCAGCTCTCATATGCAAGATGTTTAGAACCAAGTTAGGAAATTTAGTACCTAAAACTCAATTTTATTAGTTAAAATGATAGTTATCTTTTCAAAGTGCTACCTATAATGCTATTATTTAGATCAAAAAAGATTTATTGTATATTATCATATCTCAGAAACTGTTCTATTCTCCTTTATATGTATTATCTAATTTAAGTCTTATGAAGTTGCCTAAACTTTATTTTTATCTAAGCTAGCCAACATTTATGTATGCATATGTGTAAATTGGCTGAATAAATATACACAATTCATTATTTAGAGAAATCAGTGATAATTGAATCTTTGCCATTAAAAGATGATGTCAACAATATTCTTACTGTTTAGAAAATTTTTCAAGATGCCCTTGTTTCTTCACTAGCAATAATATGACTGTAGATCCTCAAAATTACTTTCAAGCTTGAGATGGCCTCATTACTAGATAATAATTATTTTCACATTCTGTGGACAGGAATTATGCTTACAGAAATTAGGCATGTGTTATAGTTAGAGATAAATAATAATTCCTTATGGGAATACAGTGTATACAGCAAAAGAAAATCATATAGCAAAGCAAAGACAAAGTGGGCACAATCAAATACAATATTAAACATAATAAAATGTTAGCTCTCCTTATCAGTTCCATACCAGGAGACTCAAACAAAATGTAATAAGGGATAATAAAGTCAAGTTAAAGGAACATGTATTCACAGGAATGTAGCATAATTCTACCAAATTGTGGAAAATGGGCAGGACAGTGCAGTGAATTATAAAAAAAAAAAAAAAAGATGAGATCAGGAAACTGCCACCATACCAAGAGCTAAATATGCTAGAGAAATATCACAATTTTAAAATTATAAATACAAATTCACTCAGGATTATTTTACTAGAGTGGTCTTTGGAAAACTTGATTTCCTTTATTCACAGTACAAATCTTCAGCTCTTCAAAGATTTCTAGAAGTGCATGCCCACTATAAAAGACAATCTTTAATTTCACTCTTTTCTCAACATTATTAAAACAGGATTACAACCATAATAAATACAGGTCAGTAACAAAACCTTGAACATCTGACTGACATTTCCCTTCAGACTTAAATAAGACTTCCACAGATTACTTTTTCCTTCTCCCAAGAGATTGAAAATGGTATTTGAAAAGAAGGTGGGTTAAGATGGTGTTATTTTAGGGAACATATAATTAAATTGATGGTTATTGTGACCATCATCCAGCATTTACAAGCGCCTATGTTATTCTCTGTGCTACATAAATACATACCCACTACCTCATGCTTTATTGTTTTTTGTAATGATAAATACTTTCTGTATTTATATTTCCACAGGCAAGTTAAAGGGGAAAAAAGTAGATACAATCAACATTACTTTTTTTCAAACTACACACACACAAAAGTTATTGACTGGTTTCTAGCAAAGGCTATTATATTTTGAGAAAATGACCCTTAATCTCAAAATTCACCCAAATTTCTCTCTAGATTTGTGGCCTCCAAAGAGAGGTGAATTCACAAGAGAATATTTATAAATGATCTGGTGTGAAGCAGGAAAAATAATAAATCTGCTATTTGTAATCATTTTTACCAAAGGAAGAAATTAAGCTTTACTAATATGTAGCATATGGACCATAACTATTATTTTTATATCATATATCAGGTGGCCACACATTATAAGATAGGTTACGTGTGCTAAAAAAAAAGTTTAGTTTTACACCATATAAGTACTTAGAATCTCAATATTCATTTTCAATGTTTGGCAATTTATTGTAATTCGTGTTTCCAGTTAAGCAGTTTGCAAATTATTTAGCCAAACTAACCCTCAAAAAAATTGATCAACAGCTTAAAAATTTCCTACTGTTCCACCTAAAATTGAAATTGAGATGACTAATTTTGCAAACATAAGCAAATGAAAAGAAAATGGCAACATTGACAGTCATTTAAATTTTCAGGTGAAAACAATTACTTAGATACAAAATAAAATAAAGTTGTTTAAAAAATTCAGGAAACTATTATTTAGAATACTATTTGTAATATGAATTTATGTCCACAATATTTATAAGAATATTACATTTGAAATTCTTTCATTGCATCATTGACAGGTCAGTTATTGCACAAAGAAGTTTCTGCAAGAATTGCATAAATATCATTCACGTGCCTAATTGTATAAAATCAGAGCCTTTAAAATAGAATTAAATCTTTACAGAAATTTGCTAAAAAGTAAGGATTGACAAAGAAACATTTTTTCTTACAGTTAAACATTTACAGTTATCCAGGGGGAAGAGTAATTGTTTATAGAACTTAAAAAGATAGGTTATATATTTTTCCTTTATAAAAAAGAAAAGAAGTTTCAATTGGCCTATCATTACTATTCTGATAGACACTAATAAGGTAGTGCATTATTAACAATAGACTACCCATTAGATCTTGGGGGAAAAAAAAACATGTTAATCTGTACATCTGAGAAAAATGGAACATTTTAAAAGAATCAGGAAGCAAATGATCTTGGAAAGAAGTTTATTCTAGGTAAATAGTGTTTAGGAAACAGATATTTGGAAATGTTTTCTTATGTTACTCAGTCTTTGGAAGTTACATATGTACACCACCCATTAAAAAAACATCAGATCTGCACACTTAGAAAACAAGTTTGTAAGAACAACTGGTTTGTAACAAAAATATATATAAATTGTTGGATGAAATCAAAAGAAAAATGAATTCCTGTGGAATTTCAACTAAAATAAATCTTAAATGGTGAATATAATTTGAAAATGACTACCAGGATAAAAGATAAATAGTCACTGATATAATTCTTCCATTTAGATATATTTTGAGTTATCTTCTCCAGCATTGAAAGATATTCAAATTAAATATTTAAAGAAGCTGAAATAAGAATCAGACTTTAGTTTAACAAAGTGTTAGGCAAATATTTTTTAAAAAATAATACAAGATATTATTTAAGGTAATTCATGTTTAAATAAATACATAAATATTAGAAGAGCCTGCTCTATTTAAAAAGTTTCTGATCATTGGAAGACAGACTAATCTTTATAATATTGAGACTTGTAAACATTTTTTTAAAGAAAGAGTGAGTAGGATGGTAGGGTAAGAAAAAGACCAATTTTAGTGGTGTAATAAAAAAGAAGGGTCAGAGAGTTCAGTGATTAAAGTAAAATTAATGAAACTCACAGGTTAAAACTAGAAACTGAATAGAAGACATCTCACAATTAAAGGAGGATAATAATTTTAGTTAAAGTATTGTTTCATTTAATTCTAATTAATAGCTTTGTGGCCTAATAATAGTTTCTTCATCTTACATTTAAAAAAATAGAAGTTTAGAGAGCATAAGTATTATACAAAGCACCAGGAAGAAAAGTCTTTAATAGAAAAACAATGCCCCATATATAGACATTTTTGCTTAAAAGAATGGTAAATTAACTACCTACATTTTAAACTTCAAACATTCTAAATAATTAGGAATATATAAAATACCATAACCAAAGAAAGACTCGATGTTAAATTAATGGTGTTAAGATATAAAAATAAATATAATGCTTTCTAAATGGTATTAAATATAAATAAAATAAGGTGAAAAGATAAATTATAAAAGACATGTAAAATGTTAAATAATCTATTTTGATCTTTCCAGTATACTGATAAGGATTTTTTAAAATATTTTTCTGAGATATCTACTAATAATGTCTGTATGCATACATTACTGAGAATCGCTTCAGAGTATAAATGGCATGCCTCCTTTTACTGCCATATTTCTTAGTATTTATATGGATAAAGATACATACAAAAGATCTCCACCTTTTGAAAGCCATAGTGAATTGCATTTATTAATAATTGGTTTTCATGTAAGACCAAAGAAGTCTGAGGTCATTTGTTTATTTTTAATTAAAAGGCAAATTGACTGAACATAATTGAACTTTGAAAACACACTTAAATCTGATTTTTGCTTAGTGAAATTTTTTTCATCAATAATTCAGCTACTAAATTGATAAATCCCAAAGCATTTCTTGAAAAATCTCATTAGCATCCCTACATATTCTTTCCTCTGTAACTCCTGTTAAATATAGCAAATTTCTTTATTCAGACACAACCCCAGAGAAAATTTTTAAAAAGTGGTTTCCTTGCAGTGATGAGATCTAACTAAAGGTCACAAGAAATTGTACAGAAAGCCTAGGGGACAACTAGTGGTGAGCAATTGTCCTTGGGGACAATCCAGATCTCTGAACACACTGCATATGTCAAGCTAGTTAAATTTGCATTCACTTTCTTCTTCAGTTGATTAACTGCAAATCAACTAATGACTTCTTTTTCTCAATTTCTCTATCAAATTATGTTTCATTGCTTTTTATAATTTATTTATAAACTTAAATCATTTATCCTATTGTAGTCATACAAAGTTTTCTTTGTAAAGATCATTATTTTTATTAAAAAATTTAGTATACCTGTTGATAACTAGTAAGTAAAAATTTTAAAGAAAATAAAAGACCAAGTAAGATTAATCCTTCAGCATTTTGAGAACACTACACTGAACATCAAATCTTTATCTGACATATCTTGAGTCTTGCTGTCACTGGCCTTTGTCTTCTCACTTCAGCCTGTCTTAGTTTCTTCTTCTCAGAAAAATAATAGTCTGGTTCATGATCAGTGAATGCAATCACTGTTTATTCTTATAATTTCTCTTTCCTTGAACTGCCTAGCTGTATGTACTTGGCCCAGGTTCCCCTATATCAGCTTGACTAGCCTAGAAACTCTAATATAATTTGTTAGACTGGTCCTAAATCCAGTCCCTGGAACCCAATGTCATATAACAACCTAATTCTTTCTTATTTTAAAAAATAAAATGATCCTATCTTGGCATTAACCATATATTTTCTTCATTCAGATAATAACTTTCTTCTAGTCCTCTTGAAAAATGTTTTTATATTTTTACATGTAGCATTCTGAAATATATAACTTCTACAAACGCTCATTCACATTTATCCTATAACTTTTACCTTTTTTTCCGAAAAAGTAAGCAAGCAATAAAAATTGACTTATAGAAATGGGATTATTGCTTCTCCCTACAATATTTGTTTTACTGGGTAATTGTTATTATTTAATGGTTTCTGTATGGTTACAAGAAAGATTTTGTCCATATTCACAGGTATATACTAAAACTGCTTCCCATACCAGTATGGGAAATTAAAATAAAATAAAACAAAATAAAACAAAGAATTATTTTAAAAGTCTAGAGTATTTGCTTTGCAGCTGAAATAATTATCAAAGGAGGTGAACCAATCTCAATTTGTGTAAGCTTAACATAAAATGTATACATTTCAAATATAAAATTCCCAACTACAATTATTTTTTAAACAAAATTGTGTGTTCTTTTTATTTAAGCTAAATGAATTTATCAAGATATAATCTCCCTACAAGGAACTCCTAAATTTCCTTGTGGTATCAACACTTGAAATAGATTATTTACCACCTTCATTTTTTGAATTCATATTTTGATATCCTCTTGCTAAAGCAAATTCTCAAATTTATTTTTCTCATCATTTGTTGAAACAGAAGAAACTTTATAAATTCTTTCTTACTACAAACCTGCAGATATTGCCCTAGACATCAATTCACCATTACCTCTTTTTATGAAGATTAAACTAGTTTGAACCGTTTTTTCATATATAAAGGATAGAATCCTGAATACGATATATATCAAATTGTTAAAATATTGTCTATTGCAGTTTCTTATAGGATATCTCTGATGTCTAAAGACGGATTTTCTTAGAAAGATTAATTTTCTTAGAAAAATACAGTCTCATGTAGAATTTGTACAAGATATATTTCCATTTCATTCAGTAATGCCTCTTGCAGTATCAGTACATGACAGAGTGTGACTTGAATAAAACCTTGATGTTTGTTTGGTTTAGGCTGATATTTTTTAAAGACCATGTTACATTAAAAGGTTACATTTCCATTATTAACTCAAATCTAAATAAAGTAATAGAATGTTAGATTTGGGGAGACTGTGTGGATGATCTAGTAATATTTCCAATACAAGTAAGATATTATAATATATGATGTGACATAATACGATATCATATGATGTTATAATATTCCTGAAGATTTTCCACCCTCTACTTGGGAAATCCAAATAATTGGGTGTAAATATTTCAAAGAGCAAGTAATTAATTTTGCAAAGTTATGGTTATTCTAAAGTGATTTTACCTGTTAAACTGATTGTATGTCTTTGTAACACTCAAACCTTAGTTCCCTAATTTCTCTAAAAGTGATTTTTAGCTGTCTGAATATATGATTCACTCGTATACCTTCATGCTCTGCCCATTTCCCTCTGTCTCTGGGATTCTTTTGCATCGCTACTTCTCATGATAAAATACTTTTGCTCATTCTTTAAATTCCAATGAATTTAAATATGTGCTCTTCTGCAGAGGAGCCTCTTTCTCCACTCCATTCATGCCCGAAGGAATGAATCTCACCAGCTACTGTGCCTCCATAATTTTCTCCAAGATTCCCGTAGTTTCTGTCTTAGTAATTTATTTTTCTTGTTCAGAATTAACAATAGAACAACTATTGTAATCTGTCAATATTGAAATAGATCAAAATCTAAGCTAATATTCTATATTTTGTAGGAACATTTATTTCCTGATTGATTAGGTTCTTCCAAGAGACATTAGCAGTTGGTCTCATATAATAAGGCTAATTAAAAATCAGAGGAGAATAGGAAACCATCTCTGTATTTCCCCTGTTGATTAGCCTTCATGGATATCAGGCGATATCTTTTTAGTATATTCAGCAGCTCTAGGAACCTATGGCAGATCATAACTTCAGAAGCAGACATTCTTTGATTCCTTCTCAAATCCCCTACACTAACGAATCTGCTCATCTCTATTGATTTTCTGCCTTGTTCCTATTCCTTCCCAACTCTCTGTGTTTGTCATATATATATCTAATAGATATGTCAAATATATATCTATTTAGTCATATATATATATATATATATATATTTATATATGTTTGATTTAGTTAATCATCACTTTTAATCTATTCAATATACAACCCCCCTGTCAGTCAGAGTTCTCATATCAGGCTCCTGGATAAACCACAGCTGTTCATTTCGTGGGTAAATTATGGTGGCTTTTGGAAGGACCCCAATTCTTGTTTGGACAACTACAAGGGAATTATGCCACATGTAGCATGAAAATGTGTATGCAAAAATATTGGCTGCTTTCCTTTGGAGAATGATGTGGGAGATCGTTTTATGTTCTTTTTAACAAGACTTATTTATGACTTTTCTGTTTTTATACTCTCTATTATGGAATTACAGTTTGAGATTAAATTAATAATTATTAATCAATTTAAAACTTTTTCCTGTATCAGAATAGTTTGCCTGGTTAAAACCTTCTTTAATCGGCCATAACTAATTTAACTGCGAGTATAATATTTAAAACAAAAGCCAGAATAGCCACAATTGTCCAGCTCCTCAATCCTCTATCCCCAATTTCAGAATAAAAGACTTCTTGGTCTGGGTATGCTTTCCTTGGATGATAGCAATGGTTTTTTGCTATCTTGGCTAATTATAAGGACCCCCATTGTTCCCTATTGTTCCTAGGCTGAGGAAAACAAGAAGTGTAGAATTACATCTTAAGGCATCATTATTATGGTATGTATTTCATCTCAACTACAGTAGTACCAGCCTATGTACACGATTCAGACCACTTAAGTGTCCTCTTGATTTTTTTTGTAGGAGCACAACAATATTAACACCTACCTCTCTTTCTCAAAGCATCAGAAACTGAGTTCCTATATCAATTGGCTTTTTTTTTTTTCTCAAATACCAGTGGTGGAAAAGGGAATCTAAGTAATATTGGCTCCACAAATTTATCTTACTTGGAGAGACAGTTTCTAAAAATCAAGAGTTTCTTCTGTGTTAGTACTGCTGTTGGAGCGATCTGATCTTTTGGTGTATGGTTGTGAGACCAAACAAACTATGTACAGGGAGAAAAAAAACATCAATAGTGAAAATTTGGGCTGAATCTTCTTTCAATTTTTTGTTACAAATGTCAAAGTTAATAATCTCACACAGACTTTTAAAGAATATGCATGACAATCCATTCCTTGATTACATATTTTCTTTTTAATATTGACATGAGGATGACTGATTTTTATGGTAGACATTAATTTAGTCACAGTCAATCTCTTGATCGTTCCTTGTAACCATTCCAGCTGGCCACGTCAGAGTACATATGGATGTTATATTTCACTCTATACAGTGATTCTTATGTCACCTAAACACAGTAAAGATGTTTTTAGTGCATCTCTTTATAGCCTGCTTGTTTTTATTAACATAGGTGTTGCTGCTGCTTTAAGTAAGAGACTTAAAATAATTGTCGTGTGTATAAAAACATTTTTATACACTGTAAATAACACCCAAAACTAAAACCTCATTTGTGTCTTTCTTTCTTAGGTGAGTACTAATTTTTTTTGCTGTAAATGGGTTTGCATGATAGAGAAGCTGAGTGGCATAAAGAATCACTCTCTGACTTCTGCTTATTTACAGAGGATGACGAAGGTTTCTATCCAGCATGAAAGTAAAAGTAGAATAATTGTCTGAGAGTATAGAATGAAATCAGATTCTATAAATGTGAATAAATGATACATGGAAAGAAGAAAACTGACCTATCATACTTAATCTCTTCTTATGTTGCAATCTTTTTGTTGATTCCATCTTTTATTTATGTTGCTTTTAATGTTTAATTCGTAATTAGGTATAGAAAGAGAAAGGACAAAGTAATGAATATAAACACAGCGTATTATGCCAGCAGGTAAAGTTTCTACTCTGCACAAACCCTTTTTATATCTAACTATATTCCCTGTGCTGCTACTTGCTGGAAATATGTTATCTTAAATTTTGTTAGATGGGAAGGACAGATAGCTCAAGTTCAAAATTCCTCACTCAGGTAATGTGAGAGAATCATATACATATCACTACTATAGAAATGTGTAATATATCAAATGACCTATGGGGAATGGCTGGAACAACATTAATTATCTCTTGATTGTCAAAGAAATATTGCAAAATCATGGAGAATGAAAAGTGAATAAAAGGTATTTTCCATCTCCTCTCCTTCACTCCTCCTCCTTCTTCACCATCTTCCTCATTGATAATAAATTTCCTCTCTTACACAGACACAGTCTTACGCTGTAATAAATAATAGCTTATCCAACTGACATTGTGTAGTTACCTTGGTTCTTAAAAGGTAAAGAGAAAAAAAAAATCACACAAGATAATCAAACAATTAAAGAGAATTTAGTAAACGGATGGGAGGTGGAATCACAAAAAGGTAGTTCTCTGATATCTCTGCCTACTAATACCTAGACTTCATGCTAAAGAATGAAATTTTCAGGTCATATTTATACAATAATTATTTTATGTGTAAATGCCAAAACTTTTTTGACTTCATTGGTTTGTTTGTTGTTTGTTGGACTTAAGTGACAGATAATGCCATATTTTTCTTTCCTGTCATTTAAATACATTCGTAAAGTGGCTCTAAATTGGTGAGTGCTTACTTTGTTGAATTTTTGCTCACTCCTACAAAATGACACATTAGTGACAGTCTGGCCATAAATATACTGTTGAATAAATCTTAGAGTATGTGTATTCAATACTAACCAGCTTTAAAAAATAGTAAGTAAGCACTTAAACTCTACCAGTTTTATATTAATATTTCTACTAGAGCCTTTTGACTAAAGAACATCTAAAATTTACTTCCACACAGTTCCTGAAAGTATAATTATTTGTCAATATGCCACAATTTATTTACAGTATAACACTCTCTAAATATGAATATTATTTACTAAAATAAATGAAAACCTTAAACTATAGAACTTATGGAATATTCCTCAAAGGATACTTTACAATTTTTATCTAATAGCCCTAAGTTTATGACAGAAAATATTGAAGGGCCAGCAAATAGAATCATAAGTAGAAGTTGGTACTGTATATAAATTCTTATAAAAGCATTCATTAAACTAAAATTTTATGTCAAATATTTACTTCTGTAATGTGCAAAGCAAGTGATGTATAAATATGCAATACAATGAAAAACATTCCTACTGATTTAATACCCATGAACTTTGCTCAATCAGATTTTAATCATTATGTCTTGTTTTATAAATTGAAATGGTCACTTCAAAAAGTGTTGTGTAAAATTCCCGTGAGTTAGATTTTTATCTTTAATAATACACATATCAATGTAATAGTTGTATTTTTAAATACAGAGATCCTAGGTCTATGGATAAAATTGATTTAATTTACTATTAAATTAAAAACGTAAAATTCAACTTCTCAAAGAGCGTATACAATAAATTTATCTTTTTAAAACTGAGAATTGTTTTGCGTAGACATGTAAGTTAACTCTTTTGGCACTTTGTTTTATGTTCTTTCAAATCACCCACAAATCGGGTAGCTCTGTGAATGCAAAAAAATGTTACTAAGACTTTTATTAAAATGATTAGCTGCCTTTCTGGAATAATAAGTTTCCTCTATATGTACAGATGATAATGCAAGACATGTGCTTACATGATCTCCCAAGGAGTGAAATCTTCTGAATCCTAAACTAAGTTTGTGTCACATACTGCCCTGATGAGCTCAAAAAGAGGACCACTTTGTAATTTTAAAGTCTCCTTGGGACTGTGTATGGACAGACATCTTGAGTTCTGGTTGCACCTCCCTCTCCCTGAGACTCGTATCTAAGCCCACAGATGCTGACCCTTCATTCGGTTCCTCCAAAAGGCTTGTTAGTGTCACCTCAAACTACACCCCATCACCAAGACCTCTCAGTGAGATCCTTCACCAACACTTTTATCTTTCTTCTTTAGTTATTCATTATACACCCCGAGTTTCCTCATCATCCAATTTGTGTATATTCAGCATTTTCCGAGACTTTTTTAAAGAACATTGTTTGTATGTATGCATTCTAAGTTTTTTTTACTATCCTTAGAGAACATCTCTAAAGTGGATATGGGGTAATTATTTTTTTATTTATTGGAGCAAGTGATAGACTGTCTAACTTTTTGTTTTTGTTTGGGGGCTGATATATAAAGTGCTAAAGCTTGAACTTACAACTTTTTATTGAAACAATACCTTGAACAACTCTACAAAGTACCTATTACTCTTTCTGGTATAGTTTCTGCTGCTTTTGCAGTTTCTGCTTTGTTAAATTAAACAATTCCATGAGTTCCTTCTACTATGACTTTTTTGTTATTTATCTTGATACAAATTTAATTGTCGTATATTATTAAATTTCAATAAATTCTTTAATATTACCTTGTAGCATTTCTCTTTTATCTTTAAAAAATACACATACTAAAGTAATACAATCCTAAGCCTACTGAAAAAATTGATTTTATTATTTTGTTATTCTTAACATATTTGTTATATTTGTTATTAAATAAAAACTATTTTATATCATTAAGCTGAGATTAGTGCTCAGTGATTCATATTTATGGATTTTGTTTCCAAGGTTCTGTTTAAAACAACATTCATACTTACTATCAAGAATTTAATAGTGTACATAAACATGAAAGCTAAATTATTCTCATATGCACATGAGAACACAGATGTTTCCATATAAAATATATGTACATATATTTTATAAAATACATATATTTTATAAAATACATATATTTTATAAAATATATGTACATATATTTTATATGGAAACATCTGTGTTCTCATGAGTTCTTGTTGCACCTCCCTCTCCCTAAGACTCATATACATATATATTTTTAGTTTTCTTGTTTAACTTGAAATAATAAAGTAATAAGTCTATCCCATTATTTATAAATCCAGAATACTTCATTGTGAAGTCAATGTATTTTACTGTGGGAGGCATGCACAATATTACTATTAATATAATCGCCTCTTATTGCATCTTTGAATGTAAAGAGTATGTGCATGACTGTTGAAGAGGATATGGGGTAAAAGGAACCCTCATGTACTGCTGGTAGAAATGTAAATTGGTACAGCCACTTTGGAAAACAGTATGGAGGTTCTTCAAAAAATTAAGAATAGAATTACCATATGACCCAGCAATCCCTCTTCTGCCCCAAAAAGTTAAAAACATTTGTTTATAAGGATATATGTAGCTGTATGTTCATTGCAAGGTAATTCACAGTGGCCAAGACATGGAAACAATCAAAGTCCTTCGATGAATGATTGGATAAAGAAGATGGGGTACATATATAAAAGGGAATACTACCCAGCCATAAAAAAGAATGGATTAAATATTGCCATTTGCGACAGCATAGATGGATCTTGAGAGTATCATGCTAAGCAAATAAGTCAAACAGAAAAGGACAAGAACCATATGATTTCCCTTACACGTGGAATATAAAACAGTAAGCAACAAATGAACAAACAAAACAAACAAATTTATAGACACCGACAACAGAAAGGTGGTTACTAGAGGGTAAAGAGGGTCAAATTTATGCTAACAGGGAGATGAGACTGGCGAACACACACTATAATAAACAGAAAATATATTACAAAATTGTGCACTTGAAACATATTATTAACCAATGTCACCCCAATAAACTTAATTAAAAAAAAAAGAGAGTATGCATATGTAAGAGGTAAATGGGAGCAGGGTATGTGCATCACATTTAAGGCAGTGAAACCAGGCAAAAAGACTTAATTAATACCTCAGACTATCTCTTGGCTGCTTAGCTCTGGCAGTGCTCTGTATACATAACAGTTCTGATTTGCACAACTCCAGAAGGACCTTTTGAAGCACCTGAGATAATCTTTGAACCTCTGGCCTTGATTAGCTCTGAACTCAAGGAGACATGCTCCCGTAGTCATGCATGCCCCTACCAAATCAACTGGTTTTGGAGAAGGATGCAGAATCAGTTGCATTGCTGCAAAGCAGCAAGACATTAGCAATTTTAAATGACATGACCTGAAAATAATTATGATTTTTTAAAATCTCACAGCAGCAACTCATAAGTTTATTTTTTTCTCTTCTTTTTTAAAACATTCTCTCCTGTAGGATATATTGACTTTGACAACTGAAATAGTTTCAACTTTATAAACATAAGCACTTCTTCTGTCTTCTGGAGAATAGTATGCCTAGATCTCCAGGAGGATGAGGAGAGAAAAAATGTATCTGAAACTTGTTATCTTCCTTTATCTCTTGAAACCATATTCTCTATCTGACACAGTATGAAGCCGAAATCAGATATGACAACAAAGCCCAATAAACTGAAGAGAGTATGGTGGTTGTCGTAACCTACAAAATAAATGGATTTATTGACAAATAATCAACTTGTGATAAAATAAAAGATGGTTACTGATACAAATATGAATTTCCAATCATTATAGCAAAATATTTGAATTCAACTAAAGCAAAGACACTTGGAATTTTAATTGTTATGTGCAGCAAAGGTGGGATACCATGTTGAGCAAGTAGGTGTCCAGGTAGTCAGTTAGGAAAACGAACCAAACTGGAAGAGGTAATCAAGCCTTTTTTCACTTATTGTGACAGTACATGCAAGAGAGAGCTCCATTTTCCCCAATGGAACGGCACCAGATTATTGTCAGGTGCATGCCACACAGACAAGGCAATTGTCTGTATGCTGAGGTTCCAGAACAAAAGACTCCTGCCTCTTTGTGAACCCATGAGCCAAAGCTCCCAGAAGGAGGTCCTAGTGGAGGTGTTTGGGAAGTACCTCAGCCAAAGTCCCTGTTCAGTAAGCATTTAATAAATGTTGTATTCTACAATTAATAATGATAATAATAATAATCTATGTTTTGGACACAATAACATCTTACAGGATGTTTTCAATGTTGGTGGTAAGTTATAGGAAGTGGGCATCACAACGCCCACAGTAGATGCTCAATAATTAGCAGCCTTTATCAGGAGATGACATCAGACTATTTTTAGAGCAGATTTACGTTCACAGCAAAATTGAGAGAAAGGTACAGAGATTTCGCACATACCCCTGCCCCACACACATACATTTTTTACTAAAAAAATCAAATTTGACTGACATGAGTTCACCAATTACATCTCTACCACCTAAAATGTTTACTATTTTATTACTCTCTTTTATTTCCTATTATTCTCTTTTCCTTCTTTATATTCTTAGAGATATTGATGTACAGCTGTCTTTTAAGGTAAAGTTTCCTTAATTCCATTTTTTTTTTTTTCATGCTATGGGAACTCACTCCTTCGATTATCCCTGAACACTGCAAAATAATTAACCTGTTCCTCTTGATTGGTCTCTGACCTTTTACTCTCCAATGTCTAAAGCTTTGAAACATCTTCATATGACACTTTAGTTTCCTTCTCCTAATTTCATTATTTTTACTTCCAATTTTTTTAAAACCAGTGGTATGTATCGACTGCTTTTATTTAATCATCAACTCTCAACTTCTTAAGAAACATTTTAAATGTTTGGGCTTCTAAGGAAGCTTCCCTTTCAAAAAGTTACCCATTATCTTCTAGTCCTCAATCTTGATGTTCTCGCAAGCCTTCCTCACCTTAGAACTCTCTTCAGTACTTGACCACTCCTTGAAACAGTTGGAAGAATGGCATAAGAAAAGGCATAGAAACAGCAAAGCCACCTACGTATTCTGGGCACACATCCAAATTTAGTCCCAAAAGTGATAGGAACCAGGCACAAGATAAAAAGGACATGTAGAAAGGAGTAAACTGTCACAAAATCAAAATCGTAGTCAGAAAAAGGAGTTTCTACCATAAGGTGTCACTGTCTAAATACTTATTGTGTACAAGGCAAGGGATCAAGCTTCCGTTTAACCTGGTTGTGTGTATGTGTGAAATTGGCATAATTAGTTCAAATCAACAAAGAATCTGCAGTCATTACTAAGCTGGCTGTTTTTCCTCTCTGTGATTTCAATATTATTGATTAAAATGACAAGTTAAAATGGATGTAAAGAGGCCTGTGAAAGAGTCTCAGCATAGCTGGAAATACAGCAGCAGTGAGTCATCCGAAGAACAGAGCTTTAAATACTATTCTTGGAAGTATGAATGCATCAAATTATCCTTGGCAGTAATTGATTACTAGCAATTGATAATTGTTAATATCATATATAATCATCCAACTTAGTGCTTGATTTTTAAAGTGTGTCAATATAAATAGAACAAGAATAGTATGCATGGGGATGGATTTGGGTAAAACAAGCAGAAATTTCTGGGTTATAAGGAGCCCATTGCATCAAAAATCAAACTCCATGTGCTAAATATAATGGGCCTTTTTCTTTAGACAGAAGAACAAGGGAATAAATATGCCCTGTAAATTCTTGCAAAGCATTGGTTACAGAAGGTCTTTTCTAAACACAGGATTTTGAACACATTCTAGGTATTGTATAATATAAGCTAAATAGAGGTATTTTGTGCCCTCTGAGAGATAACACTTCAGTTAAAAATGCATTAGTTTTAGAAGAGTTTATTTCCTTTACTTTTCCAAAATACGGACTGGATGTTCATTCTAGATAGCATTGAAAGAAACACAAAATAGTCCAAGTTTAATATCTAGTCAACAATAAACCATTGGTAGAAGATTATATATACTTGAATCAGTGACTCTAATTAAAGATTATTTTTAAAGCGTGGAAATTGAAGTGAAAATAAAAAGACAATAATACTAATTCAGAAATTACATAATAGATACAAAATATTACAAATTGTTATTTTTGCATCACCATTATAATTTTTGTCTAATTTATCTTAGAGTTCACTAACACTAATCTGATATTTTTAAATAGACGTTAAATGCATTTTCACCTATTTTAATATGAAACAAAAATTTACACTATTTTTATAAACCATTATACTTTTTCTAATATATATTGTAATATATATGTATTATGTAACTATGAATTTTAAAAAGTAAGTCTACAAACCACCTAAAATCCTCCTGTGTAGTATTTAGCTGTGAGGAGGGAGGGAAATAATTCTTTACAAACTGATTGCTTTGTCAGTTTGGTCTGCTATAACAAAATATCATAGATTGGGTAGCTGAAATGACAGACAGTTACTTAACAGTTCCGGAGGCTTCAAAGCCTGAGATCAAGTTACTGGTGGATTCGGTGCATGACAACATGCTTCCTCTTGGTTGGCAGACAGCCTTGGTCTCATTGTGGAGAGCAAGGGCAAGAGAGAGCAGGTCGGTCTCTCTTCCAGTTCCTAAAAGAACACTGATCTCATCCTTAAGGCCCACTTTTATGACCTCTTCTAAACTTAATCACCTCCCAGAAGCCCCAACTCCAAATACTTTAATTTTAATATGTATATCCAATTCTACTCCATTATTTTGCAACAAGTAGAATTTGGTATATTACCCAATTTTCCTATTTTTTTGTATCATCCTTCATTTTAAACTGGGTCTAATGCTCTAATTTCTGTCATCACTCAACAATATAATATCACTGAACTGACAAATGAGTATTAATATTTAGTGATGAAATACAGTCCAAATACAATCTTTGTGCTTTATTTGATTGTACCAGTAATATTTTCAGCTAAAATGTTCTGCCATATGTGGCTTAACTTGTCAATAATAAATGGTGGTAGTGGAGTGTGAAATGAATTTAGAAACATGAATAATAGCATACTACAGGAGTGAGGACAAATTAAGAAAATGAAACCATTAAAACACAATTAAAATTATTTCAAAAATGAGATTTTATTTTTTAAGTCAACTGATTTTGGTATAATTTGCATACATTAAAACTGGTAGAAGTTTGAGAAATTTGGACAAATGTGCATACCCACATAACTGCAACTCTAATCAAGAAATGTAACTTTTATATCATCAAAGGTATTCCCTCATCCCTTCCTAATCAAACTTCTCACCTACTAGTATAGATAATTTTTGCCTACCCTAGATTTCATGTAAATGGAGTTATATAGTATGTATACTTTTGTTTCTGGCATTTATTTCCAGTATAATGTTTTTGAAATTCATTCATAGTGTTTGCATATCAGTTGTTAATTTTTTTAATTGATAATTAATATTATTTTCTATGAATATACAATAATTTTTTTAAGAATTTACTTTTCGATAGACATTTTGAATTTATTATGAATATGGGTGTTCTGAAACATCCTCCTCAAGTTTTTGGAGAAGATGCATTTTTACTTCTCATGGGTAAATACTTAGAGTGAGATTGCTGCGCCACATGGTGGTAATGGTGAACTTTGTAAGAAGCTGCCTAATTTTCCAAAGTATTTGTACATGTTATACTCTTATCATCGAGGTCTCAGAGGTTCAGTTATATTGCAACCTCAGTATTCAGTATATCGCAACCTCAACTTGTATTCTCAGTATTTTTAAAACTTTTATCTATTGCATTGAATATTTAGTGGTATATGATTGTAGTATTGATTTACATTTTTTAGACCTAATAGTGTTGAGCATCTTTTGAAGGGTTTTTTGTTGTTTCTTTAATGTGCTTTGCGCATTTTTTTATTATGTTCTTATTATTTGATCGTAAGTATTCTTTATATATTCTGGATACAAGTCCTTTCCAGATACATGAATTGCAGATATGTTCTGCCAATCTGAGTTTTGCATTTTCATTTTGTTAATGAAATTGTGACTTTTGAAAAGCAAAATATTTTAATAAGTTCATTTATCAATTTTTTCTTTTAATTTGGTACTTTTAATGTACTATTTAAGATAATTTTTGCCTCTTCTAAGTTTGTAAGGATTTTCTTTTATGCTTTCTCTTAGAAATTTTACAGTTCTGTCTTTGACATCTAAATGTATAATGCATTCTGAGTTAAATTGTGTGTACTGTGTAAGGTAGAGCTTGAGATACATATGTAGTTCTAAAATCATATCATATTATTTCAAAATTATTTTTTGAAATGACTATGCTTTCCATATTTAATTACCTTAATTACCTTGGTACCTTTATGAAAATAAGTTCACCATATATGTGTAGGTGTATTTCTCTAATCTCTTATATTTATGTCCATCCTATCACCAATACCATAATTTCATGTTTATTTTAACTTTATAGTAAGTCCTTAAATTGGGATATTTAAATTATCTAACTGTCATTTATATTTAAAATTCTGTTTGCAGTACTATTTCAATTTCAAGTACTTATAGATTTTAGAAGCAGCTTGCAAACATCTACCAAAAAAGTCCACAAGGATTTCTATTGGGATTATGTTGAATCTATTCATCATTTGGAAATGATTGCCATTTTTATAATATTGTGTCTCCCAATTTATGAACATGGCATATGTCTGTCTCACTGTGATGGTTAAATTTATGCGTCAACTTTTCTAGGCTATAGTACCAGTCATTTAATTAAACTTCAATCTAGAAGTTGTTGTGAAGGTATTTTTAAAATATGATTAACATTTAAATCAGTAGACTATTGAGTAAAGCAGATTACTCTTCAAAATCTGATTACCCTCATCCAATCAGTTAAAGGTCTATAGAAACAAATAAATTTGGTTTGCAAGTACATAGAATAGTTGTACAGTTGTTGTACAGTTGCACATGAATTCAATTTGTCTGACCATAACTTTTTGAGACTCAATTTTAACTGTTTAATAATAAAATTAAATAATAAAATTAAATATTTAATTTTTTATTATATATATTTTTTTCTGCAAAAGAAAACAGATTATTTCTTTACTCCCAATCTCTATACCTTTTCTGGCTCTTTCTTGCCTAATCTAGAAAGGAAATAAAACCTTAGAAGAAATGATCAGTTCTATATTGTGTTATGAGAAATGAAGTATAAAAATAAAACCAGATTTGATACTGAGAGGAGAGAGAACAGTATTTAAAAAAAAAACAAAAAACTTATGCCTGTATTTGATTCTATAAACAACTCAGACCTTTTCATATATTTTTGTATAAAAAATAAAAGAAATAGACAATTTCAATATAATACTCCTGCAATAATTTCAAACAAACTGATTAAATTTTACACACCTTTTAGAGATATAGTTTTGTCTATTTTTGAAATAAAATATTTACCAAATACAGACAAGCATTCAAAAAGAATATGTGCTCTTTCAACTTCTGAGAACTAATAATAATATATCAGTTCAATAAAAGATGGTTAGGAAGAAAGAAGAATCTTTTCAGGCGTGATTTATTTTGAAACATGATTGGTAATCATCATGCATACAAAAAAGCAGAATACAGTGACACAAAAGGGTTAAGATAAACAAAGAAGGAAATAGTGTCTGTACAGTTTATTATATTCTGGTCCAGGTCCTGGGGGTTGCAAGTGTCCTGGCATTGGGCAGTGTAGCATGAGAGTTCATACTAAGAACCCTGGAGCCAAATAACCTGGGTTCACATTCTGTATCTCTCACTTGGTGAACTTGGGAGATGTTTTTAATCTAACTATACTTCAGGTTGCTTCATACTTAAAATGCAGATAATTATTGTAGCAACTCAAAAGGATTATTATGAGGATTAAATGAGTTATTATTCTTAAACAATTTATGACACATATTGAGTTCTGTGTGTGTGTGTTTTAAATACAATTTTAAATGCATTCTGCTTTTGGAAATAAAAATATTATGTATATGCCTCAAGGCAAAATTATAATAGTTGTCTCAAGAACTATTTTCATGATTAGTTCAAGAAGTTACATATTGTAAAAAGATTACATATTTTGCAGAATGAATTCTTAGTCCATTTTATAGGATATTATCATAAAAGAAAAAATGCTACTAATGTTTTTCATGAATTTACTTTACTTAAGAAAGAGCTAAGATTCTCCTTCGGCACTCTGTGTTCTTTCTTCCTCTGACTATTCATTACATCACAATTTTCTGGTCCTCAATGTCATCTTAAATGTGCCATTCTCAGGGCAGTCTCTGATCCATCTTTCTAGGCTGCATCCCTGATACATGTCTTAATGAATCCTACATTCTTACTTTGATAGTATTCATCACAATTGTAATTAAATAATTATTCCTGTAATTATTCCTTTTATGTCTTTTTAACAACACAGTTTTAGGCTGCTCAAACATAGTCGTCTTTCTCGTTTGTAATTATATCTGTTTCTATCAGAGTGTCCATTAAAATGTATCTGTAACTTCCCTGAGAGAAGGAATCTAGCCATGCTCTTTTTTTCCCTAGCTGTTAATCATATTAGTTGCATGAATAAATTTAATGCATTATCAAAATGATAAACTATTATGTTTTGAGCAACAAATAAAAGTAATGTTGGATGAAATTATAATGTTGATTTTTAATGCTGCATCTTGAAAACACTACCCAAGTCACTGTCCAGCAATGTAATTTGAGTCAAGCTCTCTGGCATTTACTTGATGGTTTGAGCAAGTGTTTGTATTAAGGACTAAGTGAGGGCAAGATTTTATGATGGTCTCTAATAGTCTGGCCTCTAGAATACATATCTGTTCTTTCAGCTCTACAATAAAACAGTAATCTAGGTGCTGCTATTAAATTGCAAGTATAATTCCTGATAAGTTGAAGAGGGTAGGAGATCAAATGCAAAGGAACACAGGCAGCCTCTAGTTGCTGAGAGTGACCCTCAACTGACAGCTGGCAAGGAAAGAGGGACGTCAGTCCTTCAGCAGCAAGGATTTGAATTGTGCAAACAATCTGAGCTTAGAAACAGAATCTTTCTCAGATCCCCAAGACAAGAACACAGCTTGACCAGCATCTTGCATTTCAGCCATTGAGAGTCTAAAAAGGGAATCCAACCACAGTGTACTGTGACTTCTGACCCATAGGCTTGTGAACTAATAGAAAGGTGTTGTTTTAAGCTACTAAGTTTATAGAATTTGTTGTGCATTTGTAGAAAATGAAGACAGCTCTTTATAGAATCAAGTACAATTGGTTTCAAGTGCAAAGAATAGCTGTACAAGGCTCACTTGAATTCAGTCTGTCTAACCATAACTTTTTGAGACTCAATGTTAATTCTTTAATAAATTGAAGATTTTAAAAACTGCATTATTAAACAGTTAAAATTGAGTCTAAAAACAAGATGAATGAGAGTAATTTATTAAATTACTTTATTACAAGCATCCTATGAATTAGCTTTATTCTGTAAGACAATGTTAATGGAAATGAAGAAGTATTTTAAACAATATTTTAAAAATAAACTTTTGATATTTGGCAGGGATTTTGCTATTTATACTTCAGTACCAAAACACATTCTGACTTGTTTATATATGCCAGAGAGATAATCCAGATTTATAGATCTCAAGGGTTTCTTTCCTTCAACATCCATTGACCTTTATCACTTCCTTTCATGTGTTTGCTTGAACCTTGACTCTTTATGTGGAGAGAGCCACCCCACCCCATTGTGTTTGAAGATAAGATCTCTGTTATTTCCCTGTGTCATCCTATTAAAAAGAAAAAAAGTGAATCTACTCCTCTGGACCACGATGAGAATAATTTATCTGTGTACTGAAACAATTCATATATGCTCACTCAGGAAAACCTCGTGAAAGAACAAAGCGGAGAAGGGGCAAGGTGAATAGTGACTTCTGATTTTCTTCAGTGGTGTGATAGCTGCTACACTAGGTTCTGTATATTCCCAGGACTCCTTACTTCTTCATAATGTTTTTGGAGAAATACTGAACATCCTTTGTATATCCGAGTCCCTAGTATTATCATTTCATGTTGCTTTATTACCATAATAAACTTATGAATCATAGTAACTAACTCAGTAGGGCTCCTGTGGTGAATTCATTTTCATAACTCCTTTTGTTGTCACAAATGTGATCCAAAAGTGTGCCAAGTCAGCAGTTCCTCCCTGCTTATTAATATAGCACATTACCGAGATTCATTTAAAACGTCAGCAGATGTAATATAATGAAACACTCTATTTCTAATTACAATTATGCTAACACAATAATAATTGGGCCTCTGTGCCTATATTTCATTCGGCTCTAAAGACAATTGGATCTTTTCAGAAGTAGCTAACCCATCAGCAGGTGTTCTGCTTTAAAAGCCAGCATAATTAAGTGAGAAATCAAAAGCGGTTGTGGCATATGCAACAAGTGTACAATTGAAAGGTAGAAATTAAAGAGATTTGGGGATTTTATTCTTAAGGAGAAAGAATGGTTGTAAAATCAAAATCAGGAGACTTAACAGTATATAAACATATGGAAGTAAAGAGTAGTAAAAATGTATCAGTATGATTAGCACAGCTTGTTGCCATTAAATTAGTATGTTAAATTATATGTCAAGTGTAAAAAGCTATTCAGAAACAACTCATCTCATCAAACTTTGTTCTTGAAGGGTTAGTAATGTCAGAAACTCTAAATATTCATTCTAGTGACTAACATAATACCTATTTTTTTTGTCATACCATATTTACCTCTGCTATGACATCTGTAGCCCGTCATGAATATAATTGCAGTATAAAATTATACATAAAATACAATGATGAGACATAGGATAACAAATAATCATATTTACTCTCTAAATGCAAAATGCATATTACAGATCTTATTGATTCAACAATTCTTTATAATGCAAGGGTTTTGATCTCACGGTGAAATAAATATTTTTAAATAGAGTTCACTAAATGATGCTATCACCTCCACATGCTTAATTTTAAGTAAATAATTGAGTAAATATGAGTTGAGATTTAAATTAGTGGTGAAACTTAGTGATAAATAATAAAAAGATTTATAATTTATGTTTTAGGAAAATGTATATGTAAGTTCCTAAGATTATGCTTTAGCTATACATACATTTAGGGTATGTTACGTGAATACTCTAATAGGTACTAGATATAGGGTGGTAAACAGAGATTTGTCCTTCATTTAGAGAATTTGCAGTTGAGAAAAATGCATATGATAAGCGTAAATGTAATGATAAATTGTGATAATTGCTGTGGTTAAATAAAAGCTGGGTTGTGTGAGAAAACAGTCCAGGGGATCCAGTTTAGAATGGATGATCTAAAGTGACACTTCTCACAAGGGGACATTTTAGCTGAGACCAGATTGCTCAGATAGATAGTTTAGAGTGATAGGGATTGGAAGGATGTAGTTCCAGGCTGAAAATATGCACCTAAGTGCTCCGAGATGCAGATGAATGTAGATGTAGCAGATAATGTACGGGAAAGGGAAAAGTTGGAGATATGGGGTGAGTTTAGTTGAAGAAGCTCTTAGAGCAGGTTAAGGATTTGGGGATTTTATTTTAAATACATTGCAAAGTCATGAAAATGTTTTAAGTATATGGTAGGTGGTGATAAATTCTAATCTCTCAAAACATCATTCTGGATGCTCTGTGGAGAGGGTAGATAAACAGGAGACATGAGTTGCAGTATGAAGGTCATTTTTGGAGGTTACTGCAGTAACCTAGGTGAGAGATGATGGCTTAGACTAAATTAGAAATGACATTTTTGGCAACCGTAACTACGCATTTAATCTCGACAGTTTTACAAAACACCGGAAAATCATTCTGTTAGCGGTACAGAATGGTATTAATTTTTGCTTATGAGTTTTATGCCTTGCCTTGTTGCATAACATTCTAATGTATAATTTTATTAAGTATAGTATTAATTAAAAATAAATGTGTGATAAATCATGGTAGACACAGCAAAAAGACAAAAAAAAAGTTAAATACCAATAATGAGGTAAATACCTTAAATTGTAAGCTATATCATCTTGTATATTAACTAGAGTGGAGTTACAATTTGCTTATAAATTTTCTAAAGACTAATAAAATAAAAGAAACATGATTTTTGTTTACAAAATATAAATAGTTTGAAATTTTAAAAAAAGTAAAACTTACGCAGTTGAAATAAAATAATTCCTGATACTGATATTCAATGTGAAATCTCTTCATATGAAACTCTCAACAGAAAATTGTATGTCTAGGAAAAAATGAGCACCACAGCTGCTTAGTACTTTGCTGAGGTACTACGCCCAGGCTTACAATTTCTTCTCAAGAATTTATTTTGGGCTTGTTCCAGCTGCTGTCTCGAATGGTTTCTAAATCTCAGTGCAGCCTTACATCCAAGCTCTGCTTAGACCATTACAAATTCAAGCAAATGGTCTGATACAGAGAAAAGGTCAGAAAAAAAAGTATGAACAGATACTTATTCCCAGCAAGTTTCTCCACATTGTGGTGAAGGATGTAACTAGTAATCTCTAATGGATAACAGTTCAAACGTAGTTCCTAATCAAACACAGCGATGGCCTGAACATGGGGAAAGAAGACCGCAGTGGTGAATGGCCCTGGACATGTTAGAGAGAGCAAGGATCGTGTTCTCCAAGACCTGTCTTTGCATACTGGCCCTACACTCAGCAGTGTTTTAAGCTCCATGAGACTCCCTTACCTGGCTATAAAATGCTGATAAGACTGGCTAAACATAGCAATTGTGAAGGTTAGAGATGACAAATGCAAAGCATCATTAGAGTGTCTGATTTATGATAAGCACTTCACACATCACAACTATTTTTCTTTACTTGTTTTAAACCGAAAATAAAGCATATTTACTGTTACCTCCAAAAGCTTAATGCTTGCAAAAATAATATTGGTAAAGCTGCTGATCTAATGAAATTGGCAAGTGGCGGGACATTTTGTTCTATTATAAGATACCAGGGACTGGGAAGGTATTTTATATGGCAACTTATCATAGTATGTAAGTATACCCTGATCATCCCACCAGTTTCCAAAAAGTTACTCTCAAGACAGGAACGATCACCAATATTTTTACCACACGGGAAACCTGCAGAGATATTGGGGTTTGTGGGAATAGGGAACTAAAGCAGCAGGGTAATGTTAAAGAAGGAATGCACGTATAAATATAAAATAGTGATACATTACCCACTACACTGTAAAGCTCATCCTTCAATTCAGGTCAAATTAGTTACTAATCTTTCAGCCTGAAAACAAAGAATATATTTACAAATCCATCTTTTGCCTTCTTTTCCTTTCTTTGCAGGTATTTTAACATTGATTCATTAGTTTTAGAAATCTGAGAATTTCATATATTTATGATATTACATGTTAATCATACAAAATGTACAAGAACACAACCATGTTATATCATAATATCTTTTGTTAATATTCTCAATACTCTTGAATCTCATATCTTTAGTTCTAAATGACTCAACTGCTTCTGCCCCAAGAGCCAAAGATCCTCTCTCTCCATGTGTCTTTTATAATCTAGAATACCCAACAGTAGATGTTGCAAGTTGGTCTCACTCTTCAGTTATTCTTCTAGCTTTCTTTACAAATATAACAACATTAAGGATGATGCAATATGGAATTCTTAAACTTTATTTTTCAATGTGTTTTCCTTAATGAAATAGCACTAATTTAGAAAATATATAAGCTGGTAGGTTGTAAGTGCATTTGTGTACAGTGGACTGCCACTTTTTATCATTCTCTTATCCATTCTGAGTATTTAAATATATATTATATAATATTCAGAAGTATGTGTAGTCTCAATTCTTTTGCCAGTCCCAATGAGTTAGGGAGATAACAAAGATACTAATAATAGAACTAAAAAGCACAAATGGCAATGTTTTTGTTCAAATTAGTCTTGTATGGAGAAGACTGGAAGCAAGCATCTGAGTAGATACTCTGATAATAAATAGTCTCTGGCTAACAATTGTTGGTCAATATTTTCCAATTTTCTACTAAATACTCATGAAAAGCTAAAAATAAGAGATTGTTTGAATGCTGAACAGTAGGATTGACAACTGGTTATCATAATCCGGGACAATTTTTATAAATTATAAGGCTTGTGGAACTGGATTAAACAATGTAATTAGGGTAAATTGCTTAGAGGATATTTTGCCCCTTCCTTTCTTCTAGCTCATGGTTTAGAAAGACAAAGTAAAAACCAACCAAAAAATTAGGCTTCCAACCATGGTTGCTATTCTTTGAAGCAACCATGGTGCTACTGTTAGCTCAAACCCCACTCCAAAATTGCCATTATTGTATAATAATTGGCCAAGACAGTTTGGTCATAGGGACATAATACAGGTATGTTGAATTTTAACACATATTTTTGGAAAGCAATTTGTTGTTGGCAGTCAGAATAAGAGCCTTGGCCAATGCTTATATCATGACTCTCCATATGCTCTGTCTATACCAGGATCAGAGATACAAGAATTGTGGACAGATGGAAGAACCACAGTTTATCAGAATATATAGCAAAAGCCCTCAGAGAGTAGAAATTAAGTCATAGGCTGATGCACATTGACCTACTGTCCAAGTTTGGTTCAGAGAAGAGGCTTCAGTCAGTAGCCAAGAGACTGAGATTTGAGCCAAGTGAACTCTAAACATTCAGTTGGTAAACATCAGATTTTGATAGATCACTCTCAATTTAAAGATCAATAAATCAAAGATAATTTAGGATTAAAAAACAGCTCCCCTTCTTTGCTGAGTTTCATAGCATCTTGCTTGAAGTAGTCAATATCTTTGCTGTATTGTCACATTCTCATAGTGCCCTCTACTGCCTTGCTGGAAGGCTTGGAGTCAACAGGTTGGTTGATTGCTACAGACTGTGCTTTCAGCTATGAGACTAATAAGAAGGAAAAATAAAGAGTGGATTTTCTTATTACATGTTCTTGATTACTAAAAGATATATTTTAAAGCCATCCTAAGTGCTTGTAAGCAGTATTTTTCTTTCAGTCCCAAGTTGAAGATCACTCATGAATATCTCTCAGAATATTCTTTCCAAGTAAATGAAAAGAAAATTATACTTTAATTAGATAATTAATTTATTAACAAAAAATGCTTTTGAAGTAGTTAAAACTCTTTAATTGATGATAGATTAGCAATTAATAGGTTAGCAAATTGTTGCTTTAAAATCTTAACCCCATAAAAATAAAATGTTTATACTGCAGATTATAAGCCCCCAAAAGCAATATTCTCTTCTAATTATTGGAATTATCATTTTGCAAACCAATAAATGATGCTATAGTGTTTTCACTATTGAGGAAATCCAATTTGATTTAAGAAATTGACAATTATCTTTCTTAATCCAAATGTTTGCAAAGGGAAGAAATTATACAAAATAAATTTTTTAGAAAATTGCAAAGACAAATGAAACAACAAAATAATTTAGAACAAAGCCATAAGGTAACAGCGGAATTATTTTCGTATTACCACATTTACACCTTTAAAATTTAACTGGTAGATATCAGGGGAATCTATAATGACAGAGCAAAATGATTTAGAGCATAAATAAGGAAATTATTTTGCACAAATTAAAATAGTATAATATTTTTAAGTCCATTTTTTAATGAACTACATAGTAAGTTAATATGAAATGGAGTTTAAAAGATATTAACATGTAGATATAAAATTATGCTCACAATCACATTTAGAATCACAAACCAATTTTATAACACAAAAACACAACAGCGGATAGTTTTACTCTGTCGTTTGTTTTATGTCAAATCACATTTCGATATTTCTTTTTATAGCGAGTAAATTTAAAAACAAATGTCAAAGTGAAAAATAATGTATTTTATACCTGGTTTGTGTTAATAGTGCAAATTTATCAATGAATATTGAAAATGAAAGTAGGAAAAAACTGTACAATTTGTTCCCTTTCCAAAACAGAAGCGGTAAATCACACAAACACATAATTTGTTCTGTTATATATTGTAAAGGTTATGTTTATACTACGAGCTCTGAATGAGATTAATGAGTTCCTCAGCACAGTAAACCTCCTCCACAGAAACAGAAGCTAAATTGCAATAAATCATGGGTTTATGTTCACACATTTATGGGATAGGAAAGATTTAGAGTTCCTCTGTGGAGAAAGCCATCCCAAAGTGAAAGAGAAAATTATGGCGTCCGTAACATAAAGGTAGACAAACTGAGAAAACTCAAAGTTGTGTGTTCATTACACTTTAATAATGTCAGTAATTTATTAAAAGTAATTATCATGGCACAGTTTCAGAGTTATGTTTCATGAGAAGTGACAAAATGCCAGTTCGATATGTTGGTTACTGTCACATCAAGACCAATTAAATTTGTCAACAGAAACAGGTGGTATGGTACAATTAATCTAATAAATTTTTTTTCATATTATCATTTATGCCAGTGACTCAATCTTATCTCACTAATGATAAGGGGTTTTTTCTTTGTTTTTAAAAATAAAGAAAATCTACTAATTATATTTAGCTATCTGTTAAGAGTGTACTCTATGAAATTATTTATATAAAGAGGTTTTGAAGACAAATTTTGTGGATAAACATCTTGAAGATACTCTAATATCATTTCTAACTGAATAATATCTGAATAATCCATGTCTCTTCAATTCATGGAAAACTTACTGGAGAAATAAACTGAAGCCAAATGATGAAATACGATTATAGCAATACTAACCTCCATGCTGTGATACTAGTTAATTTTATCTTGTACATACAGCTAAATGAAAGATTCGCTATTGGAAACAGTGAATGACCTTTCTATTTATTATCTTAAAAAGAAAAAAAAAACAAAAATAGAATCTGATATATTTTTCTTCTGGGCACATTATCCAATCTGGTTCAAAGAAGATGTAACTAAGAAAAAAGGAAACTATTGCTGTTAAAAAAAAACTAAAAAACAAAAAAACAAGATCATTTCAAGTGAAAGATTAATAAATTTAAAAAAAAAATTATAAGAGGATCAAAACAATAATTCCAGTTCCTACAAATATTGATGCAATAATAAAGAAAAACAAAATATTGTGAGGCCCAGAATGTCATGTTTTAGAATTTTTTAAATGACTGCTTTTCTCATCTATCTTCAGAATAAGATCAGACAAACCACAGAGCTAAACTTAGATCTTCTATGCTGGCAAGAGAATAGTCTTGTTAAAACTACATAGCCTCAGTTAATTCTTCATGGACTAGGGACTTTCTGATGGAAGAACCAGAAGTTAGAACAGAAGGAATATAACTTTTCTAACACAGATTTTATTGTCTTTTGAGAAAGGTGTGTCAATTAATGGATGTACAATCACATACTACTAAAATATTTTTAGTTTAATATTAAGATTAATACATTAAATATTTCCAAATAACATATTTTATAAGCACTACTCAAGAGCCAAAGTACAAAAATTAATGCTACACAGTATTATCTCTATAAAGTGGTAAAAAAAATTCACGAAGAGATAAGATTAATATAATCTGAGAGTTTTTTTATATTTTCCGAAATGAAAACATTTTTCTTTAAAAAATATCCAATCTCAAAAAATAAAACATACTCTATATTGATTTCTAGGCTCCAATAAAGTGCAAATTGACAAAAAGTAAATTATTTCTGATTTGGCACCCTTCAAGACACCATATTATTCTCAAACATCTAAGTCTTTATAGTACGTAAACTATTTTATGTCCATTTTCACCTATTGTCTGCTTTCATACATTTTGACCTTTCTATTGCTGTCAGACTCTTTGTTAACAATAATTGGCAAGTAAGGTAAATGCATCATTTTTATTTTAAAACAGAAACCAAAAACACCATTATTTTCCTAGCCAAATTCTTCCATGTCTATGTGAACATGGAAAACTATAAATAAGGGTTTATTTCATCCTTTAGCAGTGTGTTCACGCTTGTTCAGAATTTTTATATTGGCTTGATAGAAACCATATTATAAATTAAAGTAAATTATAAAACATCATACTCTTCAAAAACAAACCTTATTTTTGCCTTATAAAGCCATAGTATATGAGGTCAGAAGTAAGTCTATTTCAGCTCTTTTCTAAAACTTACTAATTTACAGTCAGTTTTATTTAGAAACAGTTTACATCTCCTTTCCAAGAACACTATTATGATAGAAAAAAGAAGCTTGTGAATTTATTTCTTAACAACTTTAAAGAATGAAAGAATAAAATTAGGACCATAGCAAAAGAACATCAACACTTTTCCCCATTTACACATGACAGGGTTATGCTTTATTAGAAAGTAGTTCCAGTACACAAAAGCTAAGAATAATTAGTGCCGTTAATGAACAGTTGGAGGCAAGCAAAAGAATATTCCACAAGTTCAAATGTGTTCAAATCTGTACAAGATCTAAAGTAAAGTTATAACAAGCTTAGCATATAATAAATAGGTCAATAAACCAAACAAACACCAATCTAATGTCAGAGGCATTTATTTTCATTGATTTTCAAGTGAATCCAAATCTTCACACAATGAAAGTCCAGGCATAGATAACTTTATCTATTAAAGAAGAAATAAAAATAAATTAAAACAAATTTACTTAAATCTTTTTAGAATATAGAGGAAGTAGGACTCATGTCCCAACTCATTTTATAATACCCCTACAAAACATGATAAAAGATGATGATGAAAACAAATATCCATCATAAATATAGATGAGAAAAATATTTGCAAATGTAAAAAAATAAAATTGGTTTATATATGATAAAATCTAATATAGCATGCCCGAGTTATGTTTATTCCAGGAATGGAGAAATAATTAACTCATGAAAATTAATCAAACATTACACTAACAGAAAAAATAAGCCCAATTCTATGATCATCTCAATCGTAACAAAATTAAACACCTTTGTGGTTAAAATAACTCAGCAAATTAGAAAAAAATAGAAACTGTCTTTAAAAAAATCTCTATCTAGCATAATTAATCCTGAAGGATTTGGTGCTTTTCTCCCAAATGTCATAAACAAGGCAGGCAAATATTCTCCCAAAACTTCTATTCAAAATTTTACTGGAAATCAAATTACCACAATAAATGAAAGAAAAATAAATTTAAAAAAAATAAAGATTGAAGTGAAAGACATATAACTGCCCCTATTCACAGACAGGATTTTTTTATGTAGAATCCTAATACATAAAATCCTAAGGATTTTACAAAACGACTAAAACTGTAAGTGAATCCTACAAGTTTCTGGAATACAAAGTCGATATATAAAGATCAATTTAATTTTTTTACTTTTAAGCAAAATAGAAAAATAGAGCTTAAAAATAAATGTATAATTGTGTTAAAACATATATATTTTAGGAAAAATTAGGCTGTAGGTGAACAAGTTCTCTATATTAAAATCCACAAAATATTGCTAGACGATTTTGAGATCTAAAAAGATGGAGAGATATAGCATATTCATAGATGGAAAGCTCAATATGTATAAAATGTTGCTTTCTCTAAATTGATCTATAATTTCACCTCAGTTTCAATCACAATATCAATAAGTTTTATTTTTTTATTTGACTTAATATCAAGTAGCAAACATAACCTAAAGTTGACATGGAAATATTAAGGACCTACTATTTACAGACAAATCTTTTGTATTGAGAAGAACAAACATGGATGACTTGACTTTAAGATTCAATATAAAGCTAAAGTAAGGATAACTAAATTAAAAAAAAAAAAAATGTAAGAAACAGAACATAGAGCCCAAGAAAGATTCAGACATTGATTTTCTACAATGGCACATAAAGCAATTTAATGAATAAGGGCAAAATTTTTTTTTTTTTTTAAGAAATCGTGTTACAAAAGCTGAATATACATATGAGGAAAAAAATCCAACCTCTATTATTCCACACACAAAATTATTTTAATAACTTTGCAAGCTTAGGGTAAGCAAAGTATTCTTAGACCAGCCCTAGGAAAAAATAATGAAAGAATAAAAATAAAACTTAGACTTCGCTGAAATTAAATACTTCCGTTTATTAAAAATAATTTAAGAAAATAAACAGACAAACCTCAAACTTGGAGAAACATTAAAAAATGAAAAAAAGTCTTAGCAACTGGTTAGAAAATTATATATAAGAAGTTCAAGAACATGCAAAACAAACATTAAGAAAAAAAGTAACTTGCCTCTGAAGAAAGAATACAAGTGGTTCACTGAGAAGAGAAGAAGAAACTGGAATAAAGTGATTGTTCTGTATTTTGATATGGACATAAAATATAACACTCTATGCATATCCTGGATGTCATCATCAGGTAATATCTGATAACCCCAACTGAGGCACATTCTGCAAAATCAACAGCCAATAGTTTTCAAAAAAGTCAACACCAAGAAAGACAAATAAAAACTGAGCATATGTTCCAGATTTAAGGAGCCTGAAGAAACAGGGCAACTAAATATAAGGAATGCATCATCTTGGATTGTTTTTAGGAGTTAGGTAAAATATTAAAGACTTTATTGGAACAATTGATAAAATTTAGCTATGGACTGGGCTAATGTAATAATTATAATTTTCCAGATTTTGATAATGCACTGTGGTTATATCAGATAATTTCTGAGGAAATGTACATCAAAATATTTAGGAGAAAAGGACACAACATATTTAAGTGACAAAGAAAAATATGTGTGTATACAAGAAAGAGAATAATGAAGGAAATAGAGCAAAATGTAAATAATTTCTGAATTGTGTAAAGAACATACAGGAATTTCTTGTACTATTTTTGCAAACTTTCTCTAAATTTAATGTATTGAAATAAAAATCACATACAAATCTAGAAACAATATGACACTAAAAGGAGTATGTCAGGAGTGATCAAAGACCAGGAGATAATACTGCAGAAACTTAAAATTCTTAGCTCTGAGAACACATGATTCCTTTAGTTTTAAAAGATGTAATCGTTATCCAGATGAAGGATAATGCAGGGAAAGCGTTGGAGAAAAAACAGTGAGGAAAAAATAACTCTCTACCTGGAGGATACTATACTTATAGGATGGTACATTTGCTTATGTGTTTTAGTTAACAGAATAATGTCTACTAGGACAAAAAGTAAAAAGAACCTGAAAAGTTCAGTTTATGAAGGATTTTCTTTAATGCTGTATATGTCTCACTGAAAGATCACTAAGATCAGTTTTAGTCCTAGATCTGCTGCTTAATAGTCGAATATGTAATTTAAATTTCATGTGCACCATTTTTCTCATTTGTAAGTAAAGCAGCAAGAATATCCAATTCATAGTATATTTCTAGAAATGTAGTGACAATTCATATCAAATTTTTAAAACATTAAAACACATTAATCAATAAAATTTAATCAACACAATTAAATATTGTATGAGATGACATCATGCACCTGTATATAATGTATAAATATAAAAGTTATGCCATCTCTTGATATTAATAGCTACAAATAGATAGTATATATCACTAGATTCCACCTTATAGGCTATAAACACTTGCAAAAAATAAACATCAATTGCTAAAGCAAATTTTTATTTAAAGCTTTTGACATAATAGAATTTAATCATTAAAACATTTTGTCTTGATTTCCCTTCGGTCTTTTAGGGCTATCTTTTATTTTGAATAGTTGAATCTGTGTTCTCTTGCCAAACACAGAATTTTGCAAAAAGCAAGCAGCTTTGCAGATGTTTCTCAGGTATATAACACATTTGAGCTGCTGTCTTGGGAACTAGGCCATTTTTATACAATGAATTGCTGCATATACTTTAAATGTCAAGACATGCTCTCAAGATTGTACGTGCTTTTCATGAAGTCTAACTTAGAACACTGTCACATTTTTAATTCTACATATACTGATTTATGAACAATCACAGTAGATTTTCTTGACACTTTATTTTCTTACATTTAAACTTACTCTAGCATTTCTGGTTCAGTACATTTTCTAATATCTTCTGTGAGATGCTAGCAATTCTAAAACTTTAATAAAAAAATCACAATTGCTACATATATTTGCAAAGGACATTTAATATAAAAATATTAAAATTGAGTCATGATATTGAATACAATAAGCACATTTATAGATATATAGATCTATAGCATAGATAATGAAATCTGCAAATGTCATACAATTTCAGCAGATTAAGAAAGTTATATTGAATGATTCATAAATCAGTGATGATAACATATATAGTTAAAACATGAGAAGGATCTTTGGAATAAGTCACATACATATGTAAATTATGAAAGTACTTATGAATGGAAATTGCTGCGATAGAGTCATTTATGTCAAAGGTACTAAGTGGAGCTGGCAGGCCATGAAGAAGTTTGCCTTATGCTCATCTCATCCATGAACTTTTGAACTTTTGAACCAGCCATGAAAGCACAGCCTAAACTTTACTTCCTCTTTACCATGGCAACCAAACCATCAGCATGCACTCTTCACCTTGAAAGGAACCAATCTGTTTCACTGGCCAGTATCCTTCATTTGCATATAGAATCGAATTGAGGTTTGAACTCTTGGACTTCCATGCTTACTGTAGAAGCACATCTTGGAACTTGCTTACCTCAGAGTCTCACCACCTGGACCTGACCAACCCTTTTTGAACTCGTCATCATACCATATTAGACAGCCAATAAGAAAAGTTTTTTGTTACAACTGTGGTTTTTGCCTTTATAAGCTCTGGCTTTCTTTGTCTTCCTTGGAGCACAATTTGAGTTGCTGTCTGAATCTGTGCCTCCTAGATTGCAAACTTTTGCTTATAAGAGGCAGATAAATGCTTTTTATTCTTTATTACAGCCTAAAGCTTTTTGGAATAAGTTAACATATGTATGTTAAATCATGAAAACACATAAAATAAATGTTATAATATTTAAAATTTTGTAATGTGTAATATTTTCCACAATTGCAACAAAAAATAGTGTCTGGTTTTAAATTACTTTCTACATATTAAAGATTTAGGATTTGGTTTTATAACAGTTTTATAACAGTCTTTTATAATGTATAGTTCAAATTTTTTGTTTTTTCTCTAGAGCTATGGTGATTATTTACTTTGGTACTGACTTTGACTATACAATATAAAAAACTACTAAGTTTTGGTGAATTTAAAATGACGCATGGAACATGCTTTGTTATAATGCCTAAGATATTTGTACACCTAATTTTTAATGATTAATTTATTTATTATCGGACCATGACACTCTCTATTTCCACTTATTCAAATTAAAAAAAAAAATCAAACGAAAGATTGAAGACTAATTTCAAAGCCATACCCTGAACACTGTATAGCTATGCACTATACATGTAGTATAAATTTGCATGTAAGTGAGAAAAGTAAGAAAAAGAGAGAAGGATGGAACTTAAATTAAGAATCACCAATGATAATGCTAGTGTACATAATGGACTGCATGGAATTCCTCCATCTTTATTTGCAGTTCAAGAAGCAAACATAGTGATCACTAAAGTGATCTATAACCATCCATCAAATAAATACAAACTAATTGCTTAACAGACATTAGATTCTTAGGATGTAAGCCAGATATGTTTATTTTTATCCTGAAGACAGTTTGAAAATGACTTTGTGATTCTCAAAAGAGGCCAAACTGCTGTCCAGCGAAAACACTTTAAAAAGGATGTAAGTTATGGCCATGCCACCCTGAATGTCCCCGATCTCATCTGATCTCGGAAGCTAAGCAGGGTCGGACCTGGTTAGTGCTTGGATGGGAAACCACCTAGGAATATCAGATACTGTGAGCATAAAAAAAAAAAAAAAAGAAAGAAAGAAAGAAAAGGATACGTTTGCTGTCTTGCTCCTGGACCATTCTCTCTCTTCCTGACTGTTAGAGAGGTCCTTGTAAAATGTAAATCAAATCCTTCCTTCCTCACATCCTCTGATGGTATTTCTCTGAATGTTGAATAATCCGAGCTCCAGTTAAAACTGGATTCTATAAGACCCTATAGGAACTGGTCCTTGCTTTACTCTCACATACCATCTTATAGCTAGCATCTTCTCTGCTTTTCTCACCAAGCTTCTTAAATACTGTCATTCTTTCTGATTTTCAAATAAGCCCAACTCAGTATAACTGAGTATTACTATAATTGCTTTCTTCTCCTATGGAAGGCTTTTCCCTCTAGTTCTTCCCCTGATAGAACTTACTCATTGACCCTGTCCGAAGTGATCCCCTTCTGTAACCCATACCCTCTAGTATAACACTCTGTTTTTATCATCTTCAGAGAACTTACAAGTGTGTGATAATGATCAGTATACATTTTTTTACTTATTTATTATTTATCTCCTCTCTCTAAAAATATAATATAATTTGGCCCAAGATGCAAATCCTTGGCTCTTGTGTCACCCAACACCAAGAATAGTGTCTGGCTCAAAATTAAAATCATTGATTTTTGAATGATTTGAAGTGTCTGGCTCAAAATCAAAATCATTGATTTTTGAATGATTTGAAGAATGGGGAAATAATAAAATATAAGCTGAGTACACAGCTCTCTGATTTCCTGGATAGAACAAGAGCAGAAATTAAATGATCTAACAGAGTAGTTTTTGATCTTCAAAATGAGAGGATTCTGCATTCAAGATCAAGGGCTGGGATGTTGAAGGATGAATAACTACGGTTGTGGTGATTCTGACATCCTTCAAACTGATCAAACTTTTAAAAATCTGTTTTATCTCAAATTTCTATGTAAGATTTCCTAAAGAATAATGGTTTTGCTTGTTAAAACAACAACAACACAATGTTTAAAAAACGGTGGTCTACAGGAATGCGTACAATGTTCATGACCTTAAGGCAAGCCTCCATCAATACTATTTCTTTCAACTAAAACTTAATAGATATTTGGCAATATTGGGTTCAAGATTACTTTCCCGTCAGATCCTGTGGGAACGCTATTCTACATACCTGCTCAAGTGTAGAGCAGTATGCCTTAACAGTGAAACCATTTACATTTTTATAGAAATTGTAGAGCTCTACAAGAATACAACTGAACATAATGTCACCGCATCTCCGTTGAAAAATGAGCTGAGTAAATACAGGCTCCTAGGGCCAACTGCTTTCATGGATAAATTAAAATTTAAGACTCAATTTTCTCTCCCACAAGGTGATATTAGTTAATATTTTTGTTTCTAAGCCATCAGACAATAGATAATTTTGAGAAGTATAATTTCGTTTAGTCCTCATAACATTCCTATGAAGGAGATACTATTATTATTTCCGTTTTATAGATAATTCATGGAGTTTCAACATGGAGAGATTGTTCTTGATCACTTTGTTATGATTTAGTATAAATTTCTAAAAACAATTTTAAGCATAATAAATGATGGAGGAAAATTGGTTTGTAATTATTTACAAAACAATTAAGAGTTTAGAGAGTACTTTCTTCAAAAGACATCTTTGACACTACTGTAGATAAATTAGATCTTATATATGATGATTATTAATAAGAATATTAATTAATACAAATTAATTAAAAGGGTCGCAAAATTTGTACACATGCTCAAGCTCTCTCTTTTCCTGCTTTTCAGGACAATGTACATAGATGGTTCTCAGGCAGTGTGTTATTTCAAATAACTAAAATGTATTAAAAAGAATCATCAGATTCATAAGTCTATATGAAAATATTCACCAAGAGACAATCCTATAAAGCCTCATTTTCACGGCAGCAAAGGAGGATATGATTCCAAAGAATCAATAACTGGAAAACTGTAATGCACATATGACCTTTGAGGGATGGCTTTATGAATATCAGTTCATAAAAACAAAGGCCAAAAAAAGGTCGATCTAAAATGCATTCATGACCAATCTCTTTTGTTAAATACTGGTATGAAAACACAGGCTTTCATTGAGACCCTAGAATACATTTTTGGATAAAATTAGAATGAATTAATAGATGTGCAATTTTAGGTGAGTCATAATTCATGTCAGGACTCCCTAAAATTCTGCTTATTCAAGATATTTCTATACCAGACACAAGATAAGCTACAGTTGAATGGGAGTCTCAGCCAGAGGCCAGAAGGATCTCTTATGACTGCAGGAGCCGAAATGAGGCCAAAAAAGACCAGATCATAAATTATAGCTGCTGAAGTGTTCAGTTGCAATTGCCAACATATCAAGCAGCAACTAGGTGGACAACAGATAATCCTGGAGGGCCAGACGCTCCTACCTTGCCAAGTACTCTCCTTCATCACCCCATCACAAAATAGCATAAGCCAAATCTCTTCTCCAATATAGCCAGATATCATAATGGAATGCAACTAGGGAAGAAGTTACATACATAATGGAATGTAACTAATGAAAGACTAAGAAGTCTGAAAGATGACAATTTTTATTCTTTTTTCATAGAAGGTTATTTTAAATGATTAATTCACTAAATTTTAAACCAGATGGGACCAAAACTTAAAAATCTTTTTCTTCTACCAGATATCTGGGGACTTAATACAAAGACATGGTTGGTTAAAGACAAAAATAAAGAAGTCACAGTTTCCTTTTGTAAATAAATTTATAATCGATCTCTATACATTTTTATATTAAAATTTTTATAAAACTTTATTTTGCATAATTTTATCTTGTGAGCTCAACATCAAACAAGCTTCATTCTAAAATTAATTCTAAAATATATGATTTGATATTGATACTCTGTCAAGCATTAATGGAATTTTCAATTTACTGCTGGGCTGGGGCTACAACGATATATAAACAATAAAATTAGCCCATACAGAGAGCTTTCCCATGAGTTTAGATTTTGTCATGAGTATATGGGAAAGATAATCTTTAACACATCTTTCTAATCTGGTATTTTAAATTCTCCAATTTCCAACACAAAAGTCATGTAATATAACATTCATTCTTTTTTTATATAACCAACATTAACTTTATAGTATATACAAAACAATGTTAACAAACAAAATTCAACTGGGTAAATTCAAAGTCGTACTTGGTTTATTAAGTGGTTCATGGATGGGGCAGCACCCCATCTAGCAAGGGCTCTCTTAGGCGCTGTACAAAATAGAAAGGTTTTAAAGGAAGGATGGATTGAAGGAGGTGGTAACAGAAGAAAAGAGGATTATTTTTAGGTCAAGACACCTTCTTTTGGGGGGAAGGAAACAGCAAGAGTGTTTATAATGTGGATTGCCTCTCTTTTCTGTGGGGTACGTTGAGGGCCCATGTGACAGGTCACCTTAGTGGAGCTTGACTAGAAAATTCCAGACTGGATGATTAAGATTTTATTTCTAGGACAGGTTAAAACAGCAGTTAGATCAGTTAGCAAATCTAGGTTTTGTATCATGAGCTTTAGCACGAGCAATGCCATTTTGGGCCTCTGGTTTCCTCTTTAACAACACTCTGCTTGTAGATTTAAAATATAAAGATAAATATAAATACTATGTATGCCCAAAGGGGCATCTGTTACTGACTGTATGGCTACAAAGGTATGCAAATAAGAATAGTATAAGAAAAGGCTGGTGTTATAAAGTCGCGTTCAAAATGTTTTGGGAGCAGAGTGGGAAGAGCAATAACATTGCTTTGTCTGCAAAATGTAGGTGACTTTTGAGTTGTATCTTAAAAATAAATAAGATTTTAATAATTAAGTAATGGAGGACATCCTTTAGGCAATAAGAATAACGTGTGCAAAGGCAGCATAAGATGCAGAAAATGTGAATTTATAGAATAATAAATAATTTCAGTATGACTGTCACTCCACTGGAGTGAAGTGAAATCCGTCATCACCCCAGTGGTGTCGGGGAGGAGGACAGTGGTGGATAGCTGAGTACTGTGGACGGTGGCATTGGGTGTTTGTTCCTCAGTTCTTCCCGCTGAAGCAACAAAGAATTACAGGTCAGCAAGACTGAGAAAAAGTAAGATTTGTTGAAAGTACTATTTAGAAGGAGACAGGCTTAGCTAAAGAAGGCTGCAACCCTGTGGAATTTAGGAGATAAAGAGATAAGATAGTACACCCCAAAGGGAGGGATGAGTTTCCAGCCAGGAGAGCTGTAACAATGCAGAGATGGGAAGATTTGTTTATATTTGGGCCTGGATGGGAGTCCTAGATGATCTGTATGTGAGATCTCCCTGACTGACAGTTCACTGCTATATAACTTTTGTCTATTGCACTGTGCTTACCCAGAATTCAGTCTGTTAATAATTAGATTCATGAACTTCCAGGCATAGTCATGAGATTATAATGATGGTATAATGAGGTTGAAGTTAGGGGCAGTACTTTCTGTGCATGTGTTTGTAGCTGTTTTAGCCAGCAGCTTTTATGGCCTGTGTGCTCTAGGATTTGGGGTAATTTATAACCTTAAAAGAGAGATATTTCTGGGAGGTACTTAAGAAAGGTCTTCAAGGGAAGTTTCTATGGTGACAGAGCTGGGCCTTGGCTCCTGTGGCTCATGCCTAACTACCTAATATGACCAATTAGTAGGAGGCATTGTAGTGAGTGACAAGATACAATTGGAATGGGATCTGGTGATAAGACAGGTCCAATAGTGAAAAGATATCAAATGAGAAACTGCAAATTATTTATACTAAACAAGCAAGTAACATCTTCCTATTGATTGAGCTGCCAGCATTCTGATCTTCCTCCAAAGCACCTCCATTCTTTCACAAGTACCAGCTCCCTAAAATATATGCCTATTAATAATAGGTGCATTTACTCTTAGACATAAAGCATGCCCTATCACCTACAAGACTAGTTAAGGCTGCTTTGGATAGTACTAAGACACTTCACAAACTGGCTAGGACAGCTTCTTGTGCTAATCTACTTTTCTCACCATCTATACTGCAGCCTTAGGGAAATTTGCCATTCTCATCCATGTCAACTCAAGCTAATTATCACTTCCTCTTTTGGACTATTCCCTGGTGCCTTTAGGCAGTCAGTCACACCCTTCTGTCTGTTCCCACTAAAGAAGGTAATTAGCTGTTCCTCGAGGATCTTATGGGGAGTATTTCAGTACTGAGACAGAAGCTAGATTAAATAACCTCAAAGGTCACTTCCAACTCTTTATTGCTTTTCTATAAACTATTATGTTTGCACAAACATTACCCCCATTAAGCAACCAACCTAAGTACAGTTAAAGTTTTTGCATTTAGGTTACTTGAATAAAATAAAACTTATGTCTCACTTAATTTATTAACTACATTTTTATTGTATCTTAAAACTTTTTGTGTCATTCAGAATGGTGGCACTACATTCAATATTAAGTAGATATATATTAGTATAGTTAGATTATTAGTACATTAGATAAATGTTATCTACATTATACAGTATCATATAGTATCACATAATGTATCAGTTTGCTAAGGCTATTGTAACAAAGTAAAACAAACTGGATGGTTTAAACAAAAGAAATGTACTGTCTTACAATTATGGAGGTGAACACTACAAGATTAGTGTCAGCAGAGTTGATTCCTCCCAAGAGCTCTGAGGGAAGATCTGTTCCACACTAATTGTCATTCGTTGCCTATCTTTGGCATTATTTGCTTTTAGAAGCATCACCAACCTCACTCTCTTTCACCTGCAATTGACATTTCTCCTGTGTGCATATTTGGGTGCAAATATCCCTTTTTTATAAAGACACCAGTTATATCGAATTGGGGGCCCATCCTACTCCAATGTGACCATGTCTTAACTAGTTGCATCTTCAATGACCTTTTTCTGTCATATAAAGTCACATTCTGGGGTACTAGGGTTTAGAATTATAACCTATGAAATTCAAGGGGATATAATTTAACGCATAACATACAGATATATTATCTATACTATACTCTCTATGCCATTAGTATGTTTTTGTACTACTAACATATTATATTAAAAACATTTGTTAGTATACTTTATAGTACTAGATAGATGATTAGATAGACAGATAGATAGATAGATAGATAGATAGATAGATAGATAGATAGATAGATGATAAATAAGAACCAAATTTCATTGGCCAACTGGCCTTTTATAGGCAAAATCTATAAGGTGACTTATTTATGTGGGAGGTTGCACTGAAAAACTATCTATTGCAATTTTTTCCCATATTTTTCCTTAACATGTTAATTCTTTAAAGGAGAAAGCATAGCATTATTTAGAATTGTAAGATAGTAATAGCATCTTACTCAATGTGTTTCAACACTTAATATAAAGTTTTGTCCAGGTAAAATTTCAATCATATACATGTTTTAAAGCTACAACTTTCAAAGTTGCAATTCTCTAACTTTGAAAGAATGGCATGGCAGTTGAACCTGCATTGCCTATGTAGTCTCATTCTTCCTTTACAGACATATAAAAGTGGGAAATGTTTGCTGACATAGTTTTTAAACTATGTTTTCTCCTTTAAATTGGCAAAATGATTAATTCTGTAATGCAGTTTAAAATACAAGCTGTATGAAGTTTCTGGTCCTGCTTATAAATATGTATGTGAGTGTGTGTGAGTGCAGAGCGTGTGTGTGTGTGTATGTGTGTGTGTGTGTGTGTGTGTTTGCCATTTACTAAAAGCTATTTTAATTAGAAGTTCAAGAATAACTAGTTATGCAGTATTTGGTGAAGTAAATAGTTCTATTTAAAACCAATCGAGTGTTACAAAGTGACAATATTTTTGTGAAACAGCTCTTCTGCTTTTCTCTTTTTTATTCATAGCTGTCAGGACCCTCTCCCCTATTATTCACATCAAACCCTTCCCTGGGCTCCCATCAGAGTTGGGAGAACTCAGGATCCATGTTGTTTTTAAAATTACTGCTTTCACACAAAAACAAAGCCTTTATTGACTGAAGCAAGATTTTAAAGACTAACTCTGTCTTCATTAGGACAAATTATTTTTCCTAAAGTTATTTTTAGTGATACACACACGTACACACTAAAAGGAAAAATAGTGTTTCTTTTTCACCATTTTCGATACTGTGTCAGTTTTCCACACCAAGCAATTCTCCAATTCTCTGGACAACAATTGGGTATTCTATAATTAACTTCAATTCTGACACTATCAACCTAGAGTTAGCATCCGATCCCATGAATTAAAGACTTTGTCCCACAGACTGTTGCACTTCTGATGCCAAAGTCTAGGCCTCCCAGACTTGTGACCAACTGACTAGAAACCGAGGGTCCCCATAGTCCCCTCCTTGGGTTCAATAATTAGCTAAAATGGCTCAGAGGCGTCAGGAAAGCACTTTAATTATGATTAACCATTTACTACAAAATATATAACTCAGAAACAGCCAAGTGCAAGAGATGCATAGACCAAGGTGTGGAAAAGGGGTATGGAGTTTCTATACCCTCTCCAGATGTACTGCCCTCCCAGTACATGGGTGTGTTCACCAACCCAGAAAAGCCCTCTGAACTTTTTAAGGTAGCATGTTTCATTATGTAGATGTTATGTAGACATGATTGATTCAATCATCGGCCATTGTTGACTAACTCAACCTCAAGCTCCCCTTTCTGGCGGTCAAGGGTGAATTAATCACATGACTAGTTCCCCTGCCACTAGCCACCCCCCCATCCTTCCAGGCATTGGAAAAGTCACATCATTAACATAAACTTAGGTGTGGTTGAAAGAAGCTTTTTATAAGTGGCAAAGACAATTCTTTCACCTTTGCTACAACAGAGCTGTTTTGGGAGCTGGTGTAAAGGAATTTTCCACTCAGATGGCTAACTTTGTAACCAGTTCTGTATTCTGCTTCTGTAAACATGCTTGCTTACTGTAATCAACTTCTCTCATCCTGTTTCTGTAAACATACAGACCCACCCTCACCTTCGGAATGCTTCCTATAGATAACTGATGTATTGACTAAATACCTATTTGAGCTGCCTGTAATCCATAACAACTCCCAGGGTCTACAACTAGCTGAGGACAAATCAACCAATCAGCCCATGCCAACTGTAACAGCGAGGATATATAAACAAAATTTCCCCTAAACTAGGGGCCCAGATTTTCAGAGCACTAGCTCTTCTGGGACCTACAGCATAATAAACCTGAATTTCCCCAACCCTCTGGGTGCTGCTTGATTTTTTGCTGATTTGAGTTTTGCAATTTTTCTGCAACACTAGGAACAAAAAATAAATATTACAAAAGATGCTCCTATAGCTCTTGTTACTTAGCAAGTTACAAGGATTTTAGGAGGTTTGAACAGGAGCTAGGACAAAAACCAAAATATATATTTCTTAATATATCATGAAATCATACACACATATATGTATGTGTGTATATGTGTATACAGGTATATGCATATGTGTATTATGTATGTATGTATGTGATCATATATTTTTGGTAAGATGGCTCTAATTATTTTCAAGAAACATACAGTTGTTTCTAAATTTTAGTGCAGGTTCAATCTGTAAACCCTGCCATATCAGATTAAATGTTTAGATTCAACCAAAACCTCTAGCAGAGGACCTGGCATCTCTTGTTTTCAAACACGCTGACAAAGATTCTAATAAGGTTTGAAAACCACAATTCCCAGTACAGATTTTTACAGTTCTTTTAATCCTACTCTGTTGTCTATAAAATCTGCTGTGAATGTATTTAGTTTGAATCTGAGGATAGCCTTTCATGTAGTAATACTTCCCACATATTCCATAGTTCTTGTTTTTGAGCTCACCTTCATCAGTAATCATTTTCTACTATATCTTTGTAGAGTGTTTCCATTGTTACCTTTTCCAGATAAATTCCGAAACAGTGCTTACAACTGTTGATTAATTTGAGGTTTAAGTGTTGAGATTTCAGGTGCTGTCAATCTTAAATTTTATTTTATTTTTTCTGCTGTAACTGACACTGAGTGAAGTTTAAGCTTTGAATCTTTTGGTGGTTGATTCTCCAATATTTCAGCCTATCTAGGGAACTGTCTCCAGCTGAGGTCCCAAGATATCAGGTAGATATGCTCTAGTCCTTACTTATAGGCAGTGCAGCATCTTTCTGGCTCCTGGCTTTATTAAGTCCAGTTTTAATTATGGGTCTTGTGTGGGTTTTAAATCCTATCTCTAATATCTGTATTTACTTGTCTCTCTGTGGGCCATGTGAATTTAACTCCTGCTCACATGCTGGATGCTCATTTAGTTTCTGGTCACTTGGGTATTTCCATTTGTTATTTTTGAACATGACTATCTAGTAAAAAATAAATATGTCTTTGAAACAGGAAGGAAGATACTTTAGCATATTATTAATCAGTCATCCTGACCAGAAATTTTGAACACTGACTTTAAATATAATGACACACTATTCTGAAACAATTTTGTTCAGATTAGAAAAAGAAATATGCTCATTTTATTCTTGAAAGCCATGATTTCTCTGCACATATAAACTAAAGCCCCAAAGTTGCTGTAAAAGTGACAAATCAAACTCTTAATAAAATTGAAAATAATTTGTTTAACACACCAGACTTTATTCACTATATGTTAATATATGACTGGAAATTTTAAAAACACCGTAACATTCTCTTGAAATGTGGTCCAATTTTTATTTAAAATATAAATTATAAAATCTAATGCCATTCATATTTTAAATGTGACTTATTAGTGGTTTAATAAAGCAATCAAGAATTTATTAGACTCTCAGGACTCTTCTAGACTTAAATATTTAAGTTTATTTTTATAGTACAAATCAGACTCTGAGGTTGCTATAGTAATGGTCAAAGAACAACTACAGAAAATGATATTTTTGTGGTAGGATAACAAAAACCACTTCATTTGCCCACAATTTTTATATTTTTCCCTTTGTCCTAGTTAGAAGTCAGATTCTAATTACTCTATCTCTTTTTTAGTAAAATATTAGTATATTCTTAATAATTCTAAATTACATATTACCTAAAGATTTCAGAAAAACTTATCTGTTGGAAATTTTGCTATCAATCTTAAATTTAATTTCTACTTTCTTACTGCTAAAATATTATTTGTGTTTTAGACATTTGAATTCATAAAAATGTAGAACAATTTTATTAATTTGTATGGGAATGCTTGTATACTTTGTATACATTCTCTACAAAAGGTTTTTGATATTAGCCTTTTTCTCAAAATATAACTAATTCTTAGCTAATGATTGTCTTTAATTCACAAATCGTTTTGTGCATTGCCCAGCCTTGTTTCTTTATCTTCTACATATATATTCCTTACAAATTTTTTATTTTTCTCTGAGAATACATCCTACTTCTTCCTCTAATATTTCTGATTTCCAATATTGGAAAGCAGACTTAGCAACAAAGCATTAACAATTTTTAAAAGCAAGGGTAACGTTTCAAAAGCCAAGTGTTAGTCTGAAAAGTTAAAACTTGGCAGGCATGCCTTAGAAGTTCTGATATTCTATCAAATTTTAATAGTTTTAATTGCCTAATTATCTGCTCCAGTGCAATAATAAAGCCTTTTAATATTTCATTTTCTACTACAGTAAAAGGTATTTCAGTCTGTGCAAGAGAACCTTCTCTCCCTCTGTTAAATGTTAAGTTGAAGTTCTTTCATATAATCTTGCACTTTTGTAAGCCAGCTCCATCTGTCATCTCTCTTTCATCCCCTCCACCTCCACCCGCCTTCCCCAAATGTTACTTGTTTATTCGAGGAACACCTCATTTTCTTTCCTTGATCTTTTTGTCATTGGTGGCTCTGCTTTTTTATATATATATTTTATATTCTTCAATAAATTTCTCTCTCGATCTCTATGTTTGTGCTCCTTAATGCAGCAATAACTTCATTTCTGAATCTTATATGCCTCACTATGCCTCTGAAAATTTTGTTCCACACTCCTGATCTTGCCATTAGCACCTCTCTTAATCTGTAGTTCTGTGCTGTACTGCATAGTTAGAAGAGAATCAATGTTTCCTTTCAGGCCCTGACAGGAAGAACTGCCTTGGGTACACTCAGCAGAACAAGGGGCCATGAGGGCAATGACAATAAGAGGATTTAAAGACAACTATAGTCACTGAATTTCTTCTTAGAAAATTCTGTGGCCCACTTTGTGTCTCCTTTGTTAAACTGGTCAATTTATGAGAAAGATATAATAAATATGAAATATTATTTTATTTATTTACAACTTTAAGAATTTATTCTTTGCACCACCAAGAGTGCACAAGAAGTTCTGGGGTTTCATACAGAGAAATACTGTCGTGAATGTGCAAAATATTACTATTTTTGTATCCACAAACAGTACTCTCGATTTCTATTTCCCACACTAGGCTCATCAAGTTATTTAGCCTCATTTTTTATTTAAGTACTACCTGCTTACTCTCAAATTTTTGGCACATCACAATTGAAAATGTTTACTTCCAGTTTTATTATATGGTAGTAAAAGAACTGATCAACAGTAATTTGGGCTTTAAATATTCTTTAGTGACAATGCTTTGATTAAAATTGACTTGGGAAACCATGTAAATAGTTTTTCTTTTTTTAGGGAAAGGTAATGTTCAATTGAGAAAACGATTAGAAACCAAAGTGCCACACTTTTGGGAAATCATTTATCTCTAATATAATTTTTTTTCTTTAGAAAAAATCCATGTATTCCAATTCACAGAAAAATATTCAACCTAAATGAAAGATTTTCATGTATAATACAAATATTCCTATTGGTGCATTTCAATAACACATCTCAATAATTATTAACTATGTTACTATCTCCACTTGATTAATTGAAGTTCTCTATAAGACTTAAGGCAAATGAAAATTAAATGTAAAACAACAAATCCATATTTTGTCTCAAAATTTGATATAGTTTTACATATACTAGAAATAGAAAATAGAGATTATATGTTTCTTCAAATAACACATTTTACAAATAAAGATCTGAAGTAGAACCTTTCACAAGAAAGAATATTTATATGCTAACAATATGCTAAACCAGGCTTAGATGTTTTTACTCCTTACCTGGATTATTATCTCGCAGGCTTGTTGAAAACAGCTAAGAATATGCTTCATTTGTTTTTGAAAAAGCTTTTGATAAGAATTTTTGTGACAGACCCAAGTTGAAAATTACAAGCATAAATGATTCAGAATAGAACACCAATCAAATAAGGATTTGGTTAAGAATTGAAGTAGGGCATTTGACAAGAAATCATCTTTATTATGGTTTTACTGATCACAACTCTTGTTAGTAATATATAAGGAACTTGAGATCTGACAAAATAAAGGATGCACACTGTACAAGAAAATACATTTTAGATGATTGCAGCTTATGAAATTTTCTTTGAAAAATTTTATTAATTTGTAATCTTAATACAAGCTAAATATATATGCTTTATTCCTTTCCAAGACATCTCTCTTCAAAAAAAAATCTGAGTTAAAATATTTACTAATTTAACGCAGTTATCAATGTCTTTAAAAGTCACCTTATAAATGTGGGATATCTTCTACTGAATTCCTTTAAATCAGGAAAGACAAATCTTTTTAAAAAACAGGTAAATGTGATATTGTAAAGAAGTTTAGTCTGAGCAAAGATGTGCCACATGATTTTTACAAGTACGTAATTTTGTTACCTGTGTTTGTATATTTACTTGTATTCCTATAAGCGTTGCAATAGTTAAATTTACACCTAACCCACAGTGTGAGCTGCTGGGTGGAGTGGTTGCTAGGCAACCTAACCAGGAGAACATTAAGTACCAGATTTTCCTCATTTAAATTTGTTTGAGAGCTAGAGAAGTGAGATTTTTATGGGCAGAACTTTTCAAGTTGATTTGGATAAACTAAGCAGCCTGCAATTTGCATGCCTGAAATCCTGTCAGGTTGGCAAAGGCCGAAACAACAGAAATTGCTTTAAGAAAATACTATTACTACTGTGAGGAGCATTTTTCTTTCTTTAAGGAGTAGATTCAGGATTATTCTTAAGTAAAAAGATGTATTTTTTAAATACTGTAGAAGTTTCATATTTGGTGAATTTTCATTCCTGTATCACTTGATAATCTGAAAATAATTCTTTTTAAGGCAATTTATTATGTCATTAAAATTAATCCAAACCCATATTAGTTGTAAAGATTTTCAACTAGATATTAGGTGAAAAATAGAACAGGTAATTATAAATAGTGAATGTGTAGGCAAACTTTATAAATTAAAAATTTATAAAAATTTATGAAAATTCATAAAGTTAAACCACAATTTTTTTATTTAAATTCTAATTCTTATACATATTCCTTTATTTTTATAACCTCTACTAACTCATACATAGTAAGAAATTGAAAACTCTTGCCCAAATATGTTCAGTAAGCCGGCAACAATGGCATTTTCTCAGTGCCCGTTTCCTTATAAAACTTGGTGAATTTTGTGATCTCTTGAAGAAAAAAAACACATGTCACCGTTGAGGCCAATAGGAGTTCGTTTTCGCCCCAGCGGAAGGTGGGAGGGAGAGTGATACCAACAGCGCGGACGTGCAGTTAGCGTTTTTCCTCGGTTTTTCCTTGGTTCCTCCTTGAATGACGGCAGTGAAGAATCAGAGGTCATTGAGATCTAATAGTTTTATTAAAAATGTATTTTACAAAGATAAAGTACACCCCAAGGAGGCACATGGTCCCAGCGCTATAACCAACACAAAGGGGCCAAAATGGCTACTAAAGGGCAAAAAGGCCACAAAAGGCCACCAAAAAGAGATAGAACCCAAAAGAGCAAATAGGGCCCAGAAGTGGGAAAGTCTGCTTTATATTTGGGCCGTGATGGTGGTTCCGAAGGCATTCCTAGGTGATTGGCAATTGAGGTCATTTTGACTGACACCTGATTGACACTAAACGATAACTTTGCCTAGTGTGCAATGCGTACCCAGAATTCAGTCTGTTATAATTAGATTCATGAACATCCAGGCATAGTAGTGATATTATAATGATGGTATAATGAGGCTGAAGTTAAGGGCAGTACTTTCTGCGCATGTGTTTGTAGCTGATTTAGCCAGTAGCTTTTTATGGCCTTTGTGCTCTAGGATATGGGGTAAGTTATAATCTAAAAGGGAGGTATTTCTGGGAAGTCCTTAAGGAAGGTCTTCAAGGGAAGTTTCTATGGTTATGGAGGTGAGCCCCTATTCCTTTGTTCCCCTGACACTCATGTCTGACTAGCTACCTCACACATATACTTCGTTAGGTAGACATCATTGACTAGGGAATGAAGGCCCCACCCTAAGACCTCCCTTAAGACTTCCCTGAAACACTCATTTTATGGTTAGAAATTACCCCTACATTCTGAGACACAAAGGAGTAAAAAACTATAAAATAGCTGCTGGTTTGGTCCAGCCACAAGCTCCTGTGCAGTTAGTTCTAGACTAGCCTTTCTATAAGCTTAGTCTCATTATACCATCATTGTAATATCATGCATGTGCCCAGAAGACTGAATTCTGGGTAACTGCATGTGCAATAGGCAAAAGGTTATATAACAGCCAAATGTTAATCAAAATGACCTCACATGCCAATCATCTAGCACCGCTCCTATAACGACCCATTTCGGCCGCAATATAAGGTTTACTTCCCAAATTCTACAAGGCTGTATCCTTCTTTGGCATAGCCCATTTCTTTCTTGAAACATATTTTCAATAAATCTTATTTTTCCTAAATCTCACTGACCTGTAATTACTGCATCAGCAGAAAGAACCGAGGACCTCTCAGTGTCACCAAGGCAACAACAGATTTTAGATCGCCCCAACAGACGCTTATTTTTATTCTTTGTATTCCTTATGACTAGACTTTGCCTGACAAATCATATGTCCTCAGTGGCCACTATTTGAATAAATGAGTGATTTAATAAATGAATTTTATAACCTTGTTGATGTTCCAATGTCAGATTCCATATCATTGAATTCTGTTTTGCTTTCTAGTGGTATTATTCATGAGATGTGACTGTGTGTATTGTTAGCCCCAAATATGCAGTATATTCCCTCTAAGATGCTTCATTTACAACACTTCTCCTGTAACAACTAACCCCACTAGTGTGCAGAAGGCTAGGACAGAGCAGCGAAGCTGGCAGCCAGGGAATAGAGATCATTCAAGTAGAGGGAGGGTGAAAGAATAAAATCACAAAAATAGTAAGTGAAGTGATGTCTTATAGTGACTAATGGAATTCGTTGGTGAAAGACACAAAAGCCAAGTAGCAAAATATTTGATAAAAATCCCATAGCTAAGGTGATTTTTGGATAAGAACAGAAACAGAGTCTGAAATATTGGTTCTGAACAAAAGGGCATAACCATTCCAATGCAGAATGACCTTGAGCAAAAGAACAGCATAAAAAGACATGAAGGTATAAGATCAGTCTTATTTGGTAGACTCAAAAGGAAGAGCAACCAAACCCAGCCAAAGAAGAGAAAACTTAAGAATTCTAAAGTTCTGATATAAATTTTTCCTGATATCTAGTGAATGGGTATAACAAGATTATATGAAAAGCCTGTATTATTTAGAGATTGTTCCTTAAGTTAACTTTAGAGAACATAGATTTCACTTACCAATTCATTTATTCATTCAGTGAAACTTTATTTTCTGAACACTTATTAAGTATCAGGCAATAAGAACATGACAAATTTCTTAATCTCTCGATGTCTCAGTTTTGTCACCTGTTAAATTGGGATAATAATATACTTTATTCATTGAGTTGCTTAAATGAGTTGCTCCATCTCAAGAGCTTAAGACAACTTCTTGTACATAGTAAGCACCCCCAAAAAACATACGCCTATCAAATAATTGAAGTGATCATTTTGTAAAATGTATAAAATACCTCAGAAGATTTATAAGAAGTGTTCCATAGAAGTTTTAAACATTAATGTTATTAGAGTATGTAACGACCTTCCAAAACTACTATTTTGAAAAATTATCATTTGATGTAGAAGTTCTAGTGCATACACTTAGAAAAAGAAACCCTAATTTTTGCCAGTATATATATATAATAAATGGAGGCTTTTAAGGGCACTCACAAACTTTAATAGTTATATATATATATTTATGACAGCAGAAACTACTAAAAATAGTGGCAGTAGAGTACTATATAGAATTCATAATAACTCAGTGAGGAGGAAGTAATAGATAAAGAAACATATTTAACTAAATATATTTAATGCTCAAAGTTTTCTTCCCAGACACTACTCCTACTAGTATATGTCTCTAGTAAATCTAACTTTAAAAAATAACATTTAGAAAAATATACGGAAAAACTATGTTTTCATTATATAATCTAAAAGAAGAGATTGTTAAAAGAAAGGCATACCATAGCAATGTGATGTGACAAGAATATTAACCAAACTGGATAAATAAATAAAAGTAAGATCATCTCCAGATTCTAAAATGATATTCATCAGGAGATAGAAACAGTACACATCATGGAAAGGCCTCCTAGGTTGACTGATAAAGTGAAAACATAAAAGTTTTTTCAAAAACAATTACAGTAATTTTATGCTTACAAAGTCTGTGGGGGAAAAACACACAAAGATTTAAGCTCTGCGTGCTAGCTACTTGAGGGAGGGTGGTTACCCTGTCATCCATGATGGCAGGCTTTACTCTATTACTGCCTGATATATTCAAGCATACCAAACAGGTCTAAAACGATGGTAGATGACCTCCTGTGGGACTCTGCACAGAAAATGGAGGATGAATCAGCCTGAATTGAATTGTGTTTCTCTCTCCCACAGATAAATATTGCATACTAAATCAGCTTCAGTGTACGCATATTGCCTTCCATTTAGGTTAATATATGCAGTGTCAAGTTGTTTCAAACTGAGTACAATTTAACTCTATGTTCATAGTTTGTCTAAGGTGAAACTTGGAAACAGTTAAAGCAAAGTATAATGAAATTCTTTTCCTACTCCTATAATTTTTCAGGGAATAGTGAGGAAAATCTATGAACTGGAATACTGACGTAACTGGTATTTCTAATCCTACTTAGTGGCAATGAAAAACCCATATCCTTCATATTGTAAGAGAACTTACAGGATTATTTCATTCAGAGATTTCTGCAAACTAAGACTTTCTTTAGTCACTGTTGCAGTCAATTGGAATAAATCAAGTAAGGTTATATTTTTCAACAAGTTTTCACTATCTTCTTGAAAATATCTTTATCAGAGACACATTTTTGTGTGTATGTGTGCAAAACTTTCTTTGTCTCTGAAGTCTTATGACAATATAACAGTCTGTGAGGAACTACAAGGCAAATTCAATCCATGTATATATGTGTTGGGAGATTGGTTGGGTTGCTTTAACAAAAACCTAGATTAACAGTGGTTTCAAGAAAATAGAGATTTATTTCTTTTTTATATAAATCCAGGTTGAAATGGAGATTCTAATAAGAATTTGCCTATGATTGACATGCTTTCTATTTTGCTGTGTAATATCCTTCTCTGGTTGACCCATCTGCATAGTTAAGATGATTCGGCACCATGTGCACAACCTACACCCTGGAAAAGAAGAAGGGGGAAGAGTAATGTATTACTGGGTCAAACTTTTTTAAAAGCACAACCCTGAATTTAAAAAAAATATATTACTTACGCTTAATATCACATTGGCTAGAAATTAGTCCCATGCCATATCTAAATTCAAGGATGCTAGGAAATACAGTTATTCCCAGTAACCATGTGCCTCATTAAAAATTGAGTATTCTATGATTATAGGTAAATAGGATATTAAGATTCATAGTAATCAATCCTATTACTCTAACCAAAATTCCTATGTCATAGTTTCCTATTGTCCTTATTCTTACATACCTTATGAGAAGTGGTATTATATAAATATTTAGAAAATCACCTCTGAAAATGTAAGTCTTTTCATCAAATCCTGGTTTTGCTACGTTCTTGCTAAATGGCTTCTCTGTTCATCAGTTTCCTCATTTGTGAAAAAATAGGAATAAATTTCACTAGGTTACTGTAAGTATTAGATACATTTTTAGATGCACACGCTTAGAACAATACTGGACACATAATAAAAACTTGATACATTTAAGATGTAGAATTATGTGTCTGCTTTGCTCTAGAATGTTTTTGAAAATACTCATCAGTCTTTTAGAAAATTTTTCCTTGTAATATTTGTTTATAGATTTCTACTTCACTTTTGTAAAACCTATATTATTTAATAAAAAAAAACAACTTTTTTTTAAGTTGGGATCTTTATTAATACTTTTTAACAATAAGTGCTTTTTAAAAATTTTTTATACCCATCTGTATAAATTATGAATTTATTAATTGGCTAAATGGTTTATCAATTGGCTTATTCTAAGTTTTAAATTCCTAAAAATAATGTCAACTCCACAAAACCCTGTGTATATGTTTAAAAAACAAACAAAAACAAACTGTTTTAGACAACCAGAAACTAATAACTCTTTAATCTTTTATTCCAAGCATACAACAGTAATAAAGATTTGTGCATGTCTACCAGAGCATAACACAGCTTGAGGAATACAGCTTAGAATGTCAAAAGCATCCTGATGAAAGAGAATCAGATAAAATTTAAAAATTATGTGGATTATAAATTATAAGCAAGCATCAAATACAACACACCCATGGTAAGCTGACGTTCTGCATAAATACAGGGTTAGGCAGTAATAATAGAGTGCGTGGTTCGTGCTTAAGCATGTGGATATACTAATATCAAAGGGAAAAAACATTATTGCTCCATGACGGATCAACAGTAAATGGATTTTATGCACCAAGACAGAAGAAGCAGAAAATGTCACACATTGGGAGAACAAAGAAAAAAGAAAGGACAGGGAAAGGATAAAATAGTAAAGGATAAAATAGCAAAAATCTTAGCTCTGAAAGGGTAAAACAGGAATAGAGATAGAATATGAGAGAAGAGATGCAAGAGAGGACAGAGAGAGACAGACAGACAGACTGAAAGACAGACAGATACACAGACATAGAGAAACAGAAGAAAGGTGTCAATACAAAAAAGAAAAATAGAAAGTCTCACTCTCAGTTTGGAAATTGAAGGTTAAGATTTGAGGCAGATTTCACACATATATGACCTAATCACTCTGGCTCAGGCTTCTGTTGCTATTCTCATAGTAAATGCATTTTCTTGATGTTCCTTCTTGTCTGTCTCTCATCATCTGAGGCCTATGCCATCCTTTAGCCTTGACATCTTGCCTCGCTCTTCAGATACACATCAGCACTCAGGTGACCACTGCTGCTTGAGAAGCCTGTTAATCTCACATCATGACACTTTAGATACATATGTTTGTTCATAGCAGGTAATCTAAATTGAAGCTAGGGATAGAGGTTCCTCAAAGACATTGGTATCTATAGTCTAGAAATATACTAGCATTTATAGTTGGCCCTCCTCTTTATCCACAGATTTAGCATCTACAGATTCAACCAACCACAAATAGAAAACAGTGTCTTCCATACATGGCTATAATCAATCCATGGATGTGGAGGACCAACTGTTCCATACCAGATTATGTAAGGAACTTAAGCATCTTTGGATTTTAGTATCCCTCGGGTGGGGGCAGGGTCTTAGAACCAATCCCCTGTGGATGCCAAGTAACTACAATCCAGAGCTAATCTGTATGCTGTCCACTATGTTAGCCTCCAGTCAGATTTAGTTATTGAGCACTAATACAAATTGAGATGTGCTGTAAGTACAAAACACATACTGGATTTTGAAGACTTAGTACCAAAAATATGTAAGATATTTCATTAATATTTTTGTTGATTACATGTTAATAGATTTTCTTAATATTGAGCTTGAAATATAAAAATTTAATTTATTTGTTTCCTCTTACTTTTTTTAAATGTGGGTACTAGACAATGTTAAATTACATATGTGGGTAAAATTATATTTCTATTGTATTACAGTGGTCAAGAAATTCATCTATCATAAAACAAAATTATTTGTCTTTCTATAAATTAAACAACAATAACAACAACAACAACAACAACAACAACAACAACAAAACAGAAGCTCTCTTCTGAGTAGAGTCTTAAAAATATATTTAAGTGCATAGTCTGGTGCATGACCCAAAGTACAATGGCACATGGTTGTTCTGGCAAACCACAACACCTGTTCCTTCCCTTTGTCAAAGGACTTAGAATATATGCAGTCCAATTTTGTTAAGCCAATTATATCAATCACTACTTTTTACACTTCTCTAGTCTTTTCTTGTATATTCTCCCTTACCAATGATAAATATCATAATAAGCAGAAGGAAAGTTGTAAATTATACTATACATATTCTGAGAGTTAGAGTAAATAAATTTTTAAAATATTCATTGAAAAATTTAGATAGCTGACATGTATTGAAATGAGGCATAGAAACTAATGCATCTTATTCAACATTAAATATCTAAGAATTCAGTACTTGATGGCCATGTCAGTCAATAGCAGGAAAGTCCTACAATTGGTAAAATATTACATTTCATCCACTATAAGTTACAGTTTATTCAAATATTAACATCTTTGAAATCAAGATGCATTTTATGATTGATGGCATCCTATGATTTTCGTTAGGCAGACAGCATTCACAACAAAGTCATCACTGCCTGGGTATGCACAGCATCATTGTTACTTGGGGCATCATAACACAACTGAAATGTCAACATTTTCATCTCCAACTATTTAAGAGCCATCTGGGAAAAGAATATGAATTCTGTTTATATTGTGAAAACCTTCTATAAACACATTCTAGTAAGATAAATATAGCAGCAACAAGTCTTGTAAAATTGGTGTCCATTCTGGAGACAATACTAAAACAGTCTGAAAAATATTATCTATTATCAACTATCCTGATGGGCCAAGGGACAATATATTTTGGGGGGAAAAGAAGCAGAGACATTAACAAAACTGAAATGAACAGTGTTTCATACTCTTCATATGAAGAGCTTTAAAAATACCTTATATAAGTCTGATAGATACCTTTCAAAAAGTATAAAATTACAATTATAAATTATGCTAATTAATTGAATTATAGTTTAATTTGCATTTCTTTTCTGTAAGGTTTTATAAAACAATAATACTTTTGCTTGGTACCATCATACTTCTAGTGAAGTATGATGTTGAACTGTAAGAGTAGAGAAACCCATTCTCAATAATAAAATGTCTCAGGTCTCTTTGACTTCATCAGCTTGGACTATGTATGCTTTTAGATCATTTTGTAGTTCTCAGGAAAATATCAAAATATCAAGATATAATGCTTATACCTCATCTTCTAATTTCATTGAATTTAGACAGTGTTTATTGATTCGCCAACATAAGGATGGAAATATTAGAGAAATATTAGAGAATTTGTTCTACCTTTTATAATTTCTTTCCTTTATAATATTAGCCTCCCAATATTTGTTTGTGTTCATCTTATTCCTTTACCTGGGTACATATACATAAAACCAATTCTTGATTTATTAATTGTACATAGTATTTTTTTGAAAATCTGTCTATATATAACTCATATCTGTTTCCTCTTAATTTCTGTTCATGATTCTTTTTTTTACATAGTCCTGTTTACAATATTTGCATTTTGAAACTACAATTCAGGCGATTGCCTTTCCTGTATCAAAATTCAACAAATTCAAAGAAAAGCAACATAACAGGATCATAATATCATGCTTAAGTAACTACTTTCTTCTTTAGGGTCATATGTTATGTTTGAACCTAAAAAGGAAAAAATATAAAACTATATTATGAGTTTGTGTCTTTTGATTGCTTAAAAACTGTCATGTTTTTTCCAGCATAGATAAATTAAGTCTTTTTTGAATAGCTTTTTATTTTTGTTCATTTTATATTACTTTTTCATCCTATTTATAGAGGGAAAAGTGTCCTCATCATAAAATTTTAACTTTCTTTGAATTGCAATGGAACAGCTTTTGGAGATATTTTGAAACAGATTCCTCTTATTTTCTGCTATCCCTTTAAAATTCAGCATTTAAAAAATTTCTACAACTTGGTTTAGTTCACTGTATTTTTTTGTTTGTTTGTTTCATTTTGTTTTCAGTTTTTTAATTTTATGGCTTCCTGGTTTAGATTTTGGGCCTTTTTAAAACTTTTTTTCTTACATCTGTGTACATCTTTAAGTAATCTTCTACAAGAAGCATCTGTGAAAGATATATTTTCTGAGCATTTTTTATGCCTAAAATGTCTATTTTTTGTCCTTAAATTTAATTTGGTTAGTGTTAAGTTTAATTTAGTTAGAGTATAATTGTCTTAACACCCTTTCCCATCTCCAGACTCCCTGGCCAGCTTCTAATATAAGGCCTAAGAGAATGAAAGTCAGTACTCAATTCTTAGCTTCCTGACAGCTGTGAATGGCCATGAAGCACAGTTGTGTTTGGTGAACCTAATTGAAATATTGCTAACAGAAGGAAGTATCTAGGAAAGCATTTGTTCCTTGAAGAAATGTAAAGACTCAATGTGATACCTCTGCCTTTTCCTACCTGTTTACTTTCTTGCACATAATTAGTAAGACTGATGAAGAAGAGTGGCAACTGTCTGAATCATTATCCATCATTTGCTTGAAATTGAAATTGAACTTCATGTTCTGTTTGTTGGTTTGTTTGCTACCTTTGGCAACTCTAAAGCCATCCTAATGTTACACACACACACACACACACACACACACACAGCCATTCAAAGGGGAGATCTAGAGAGAAAAAGAGTACCATTGTGTTACTAGTGCTAACTGGCATCAACAGCTACAAATTTTAAGTATATTTTAAGTATAAAATTGGAGGAAATAGACTAAGTAGTTGTGAATGTTCATTATAGTGGTGTGTCAGCTCCAAGAACCTTTTAAAGGCTTGATCTCTGGGAGGAGCTAAAGGAGATGGGGGTTTGGATGAAGAAGAGTGGAGGAATCAAAGGATTCACTGATGTTCAAACTTTTAGTTGAGAATTGGGAGGTGAAGTTTCAGGAGAGAAATAGAAGTTCTCAAGAAGAGATTCCTGGATTAATAAAAAAACACAGTATCTGAAAGAAAATACTCTCTGTCTCCTATAAATTTTTTCAAAGTCCTCAGTATAAAGGGAGAGATATTGGTGTAATTTCAGTATATCTTTGATAAAAATAAGAAAAATGGGGGATGGTAGGAATCAATGGTGTTGGACACAATGAATAAGAAAACATTTGTTTTCTAGAAAAGTAAGAACAAGAACATAAATCCGCAGGGCATTCCATGGGCAGTCTTGGGGGAAAAGGCTGAGGCAACTTTTTTTCTGGTTCATAGGCAGCAAATTCATTTTTACTGAGTTTGTGGGATCCAGTTCCATTAAACTGAACCCTGTTGAACTAGTCTTTCACTCCAACCAAGTTAGGGTTTTGTGTGTGTGTGTGTGCGTGTGTATGTGTGTGTGTGCACATTTGTACCCAAGCACATGTATGTTTCAGGTGGGGGTAAACATTCATCTCATATCGAAGTCTAAAATATACACACACATGTGCACACATATACACACACACATTGCATATGCCTAAACTACAATAGATATATTGTATTAGGTTTTTTAAAAAAGAAACTTCATATAAAAGTATATTACGCATCTTTCCTCTTCTAAACAACATTTAAAAACCAGGATATAGAAAACATCTTCAGAGGAATGACCCTTTGTTTTGAAGTAAAAGAAAATCTTCCTGGTTACCGCCCTTGCTGCAAAATATCACAGAGTCTGTGAAATAAGAAAGTCAATATGTATTAGGCAAAGAGAAAAAACGAGTGTGTAGAGAGAGTGAACAGGGAACCAGCAATGAGAAAAACAGCAGGGGGTTGCTTGTTGAGCCCAGTGACCTTTTTCTATTCTTAATACACTGAAGATAGTGTAGATCACAGAAAAAAAACGATTTCTTTAATTCTTTAGTTTTCTGTATACAGATAAGAAATCTTCTGTCCTTTATTTTCTGTTTAGCTTTAGTAATTTTCCCCATTGAGGTTATTATGCTTGTAAATTCAATTCTGTGTAAGCTAAATAGGAGAAAATAATAAGTATCTTGAAGTTCTCCTACTACTATTTATAAAACTCTCCAAGAACTGCAAGTATTCTTCTCCTAACAAGTAATACTATATTCACCAAGGGAAATGAAACAGAGCTTAAAGTGAGTCTTGCAGCCTATTAAACATTTAATAAGTAATAAAGATCCATCAAAGTGTAGACTACTTTTTACATATTACGACTGCAGACAGTCACTTCCCAATTTGAGCTACAGAAGCAAGGAGGGAAGCTATTGTGACAGAAGAAGCAAATATAAAGTGACTAAAAATAGCTGCTTCATTGTATTTGACATTTGTTAATATGAACTTTGAAGGACTGGGTTATGGATGCAGATAGTGGTGAGCCGTTGTCTATGTATATGTGTCTCTCATTTAATATCTCAAAATATTGAGATCTTATTTCATTTCCAATGTCTTAATAACCACTTTGACACATTCATTAATCAGATCTCTGGATTGCAATTTATCTGTCTTGTGATATCAGGGACTAAGACCAATAAAGGTGACATTAAACATAATTTGATAATTCAGAATACTTATCATATTCTGATTGTCAAGTCTGGCTGAGTTCACAGAGTCAAAGTAGTGCATTTCAGTGATAGCTGGCTTAAAGTCCACTTCCACCAGGAGCATACCATTTCTTCCTTCTTCATTCCACCTTTCAAATATAGACTACCTTTATACCCTTCTGAGAAAAAGACACATTTGTCAACATCTTCTACTTCTCAAATCTAATTATCTTCATATGTAGTGATAGGTTGGTAGGCAGAATTCTAAGATGGTCCCAAGATTCCTGCCCCCTAGTGTTCATGACTTGCATAATTCCCTCTTCTTGAGGGTGGGTCACTACCTGTGATATCACTGCCATGGTTATAGAATACTATATGGCAAAGATAAATGGATTTTTGCCTGGATAGTCCTGCCCTAATGATAGAGCACGTGATTTATTTTTTATTTTTTGTATTTTTTTATTAGTTTCAAGTATACAGTGCATTGATTAGCATTTACATAGTTTATAAAACAGTCCCCCTAATTGCTACTTCTTTCTTCTGTTTTTCCTCCTAACCAATATATTAATGCTAACTGCATTCCCTGTGCTGTGCTCCCCATCTCCGTGACCAACTATCAACTACTAATTTGTACTTCTTTAATCCTTCCACCAGCCCTTCCCACCCTCCCACCCTCAGCCTCCCCATCCCCTCTGTCCATACTAAACTAGACTTTTCCTGATTCTGCATCTCCATGGCTCTAGCGATGCTGGGTTGTGGAGCAGGCAACATGGTTAGGCATTGAGGGCTGCTTTGAAGTCAGAAGAGAGTGACACGAAGCTGACAAACAGCAATCAAATAAGATGCTGGGTTGTGAGCAGGCAACATGGTTAGGTATTGAGGGTTGCTTATAGTTGTAGAGAGTGACACCCAGCTGACAAACAGCAATTAAAGAGAGCCCTCAGAAATACAAAATAATTTCTGCCAATAACCTGAATAAACTAGGAAATAAATTCCTCTCTAGTCAAGCTTTCAGATGAGAACACAGCCTGCCTGGCATCTTTATTTCAGCCTTGGTAGACTCTGAGTGGAGAATCCAATTAAGCCATGCCCAGACTTCTGACCTACAGAAACTATAAAGTAATTAATGGGTATTCTTTAAATTGCTGAGTCTATGGTAGTTTGTTACATGGTAGTAGCAAACTACTATGCATGGTTTCTAGGTAAGGGCATTATAATATAACTGAAGTTGGTCGATGTTATTTTATGGACTCTAAAGATTTTGAATGCAAGATTAGGTTAATATGAGCTTGTAATCCAGTGTTGAACACACAGTACCTGATGATTAAAAGTTGTCTATGTGACTAAACAGTTAATTTATAAAAAACACTATAGATTATAAGACACATTGAGATATATTGATTTTTTTAATGATAAAATATTAATAAAATGTTATTAAAATACACATTTTAGAAGTGAGAAAAGTTATTCATAGAGAATTAAGTGTCTTAACTGAAGTTACAGCATTGGTTTAAGTGACAAAATTTTCCATCATAACCTCTCTACCTCTACCAAGCAGAGAAAATAAACGAATGGAAACACATTTGAAAATAAATAGAATTCTGATTAATTCATGAAAGCAGGTAGAAATAGTATCAAGAAAATCACTTTTGGGGCATGCATCTAACATCTTTGAGTTTCAGTTCCTTCATCTATAAAATGGACTTAAAATAGTACCAAACTCATAGAATGCAGAGCATTCACATAAGCACATCTCATGAAAATTGATAGAAAATGGAAAATATAGAGTTCTGAAAGTTTACAGCTTTAATAACCTTGTTACATGTAGTCTTTATAGCTAACTTTATATGTCCTAAAATAATTTTAAAAATTAAATCTTGTAAATATGATTTTTTAAAAATACATTTTACACACTTGAAAGAAAACAGTGTTTGAGGCTTAAGGTTAAATGTTTGTTCCCCCCACCCTAAATATTTTAATCAAAGGTTCAGTAGGAGTTTGATTGTTTGCAAAAGTGTTTATCAAGATCCAATATTTTTCTATCACCTCCCAAAAAAAGAATAAAGAAAATGAGGTTCACTGAAATGACAATAAAAACAAAGCACAATTCTAATTTAGTTATCTTTAGAATTTCAAAAGCAATCAAAATCACTTTAAAATATTGTTAATGATTGTATAATTTTTCAAAATATTTTTAATTCTCTGATGGAGGTCAGGCTGTATCTTTTCCTTAAATATTGGAAAACCGTTAGCAAATATCTTTTTAAGACACTCAATAAAATAGCTTTCTCCTTAAGAATAAGAGAGAAACCGTCATATTTGTACTACTTAAAAGAAAATATTAAAATAACATTACGTAATTTTTTCCTACCTTTAAGTAGTTTTAGACTAGATGACATATTTGCAAAATTTACTTTACATTTTCCAAATTTTCATGTTTATTTTTAAGCCTAATAATTTCTTTTGTTGGCTCCAAAAGAATTCACTTCGATCATTTGCCCAGCATAACTCCAATGGATCTTGAATAGGACTTCCTGACAGCAACACTTAGATATAAAACATCTTGTAACTTGATTGACAGATTCTCATATATACACTAGAGCTACAAAAAGTAGATGTCATTTTCTGTGGCTCCAAAAAATTGAGTTTAATATATCTATAGTATAAAATTTAACTGTTATTTTCTTTGCAGTCACATGAATTAATAGATTGATATATTGATTCATTAATAACCATTAATATTATATTCTATCCAGAGGGGGAAAAAAATAAACTTTAACTATTTGTATGTGTTTACCTTTTAGAGGAGTATCTATGGAAAATTATCACATTTTTAAGCATTTGGATATGTCTTTTTTCAGTAATTATGTTCAAAATATCAAATATTTATTAAACAATAAAAAAATTAGTCTTGTTTATTTGCCATAGTTTTATACTACCCTAAATACTAACAGTCCTTATTTCATATGTGAATGTAACAAAACAAATCATCCATCATCACAGATATTAAACTTGTCCAAGATGCCTTTACATAAGTTTGCCCACAGAGCAGAAATCATTATTCTTCCTGTGACGAACAAATCTTCAAAATAAGAAAACTCCTACCTCCATCAGCCCTTACTAAATAAAAAGATATTGTGATTTTTATCTGTCTATATTTTCAAATTTAGTAACACAAATGTAAAATTAATAATATCAATAAACAGAAGGAAATCAAGGTGTGTATGCAAAGCTGGAAGCTTTAATTTTCAGAAAAGATTCGACGGTAGACTGATGATGATAAAGAAGCTATACACCTCTGTGCCTCCAGGCAAAACTAAGCTATTTCTCTTTGAAAATAGTACATGTTGGCTGTACACCTTGACTGACAGTATAGAACTTCAACATTGTTATAAATTACATTAGCAAATAATTGTTTTTGTAATTGTAGATACATACACATACATCAATTATTAGGAAGACAACAATAAAATATTTAATTAGATGTTTTTTTAATGTTGCAATAACTATAACACAGAGATGAAGATTTCTAATAAATAAAGTTCTAGAAACAAAAAAACATTTTTACTCTAGCACACATTAGCGTATCATACAGAAGCTGTTATGTATATTGTCGAGAAAGTTGAGCATGAGGAAAAAACCTGAGACATATATAAAACTAAGGTCCATTATTTTTAAACAAACTGAAGAATTTTCTATAATACTTAGCAGATCATTTTTACTTGACAAATGATTACTTTAAAAAAATCTCTATCTCTGAGAGAAATTCAGTTAGGTGCTTGCAAGTCCCCATTGCCTGAGCAGCAGTCACATACACCTTGTCCCTGTCACAGTGCTTGGTATAATCTAGAGGTGAATGACAGAAAAGTTCAGGACTAACAACGACTCTCTCTCTTCCTGTCAGCAAGCTCTGGTATATCTTTCTTATTAGAAGTACTCAGGAGCTTTCTTAGCAAGATAGACTCCTAGAGTCTGTAATAGCTGTGTCTGGTTTTTAACCATTTATATTCCTGAATGGAAATAAATCTTTTCCTTTATCATGGAAATGCCTGCCCCCTTTTGGCCAAAAATCAGCAATTTAATTTAGATTGAGAAAACCAAACCATATATCCTCTCTTCCCCTACACGTTTCTGTCTTAAGTAAGAGAGCGAGCAGTTTTCAGAGTAAAGAAAAAATGAATATCATGATGCAGAATCCGAGATCCAGGCAGACTCCTATCTTTTATTGCTATGCAGAAGTAATATGTTGGAAGGAGCACATGGTTTTACTTTTAGTTTCTGGAGGAAAGAAAAAAAAAGCCTATGTTTAAAGAAATTCAAATTTAAATTTATATGTCATCAGTCATCATAAAATTTTTATTTTTTTCTAGATTTAGATAATTATAATAACAATAATAGTTGGAACCATAAGGTTCAGTAAGTTACATGTAAAACCTAAAAAATCTGTATTCATTTAAAAACTAATTTTACATATTCCATATCTCTTAAAGGCTTAATAAATTTCTGATGCTGAAAAGAAAAAGAAAGTTAATTTATTACTTGATTTTGATCCTGTGATTATGGAATACTCTTTGTGAAAAATACAGTATAGAATATAAAGAACAAGAAATACCCAAGGGCAAAAATAGCTGATTCAATCATAAATGTGATTAATCAAGGGAGTAAAAAAAAAAAAAGAACACTACAGTTTTGGGAGAAAAATAGAATAATTTAAAGTCAGGTTGGTCAAAAACTAACAGATTCTGTGATTAGGAATGAGAATTGGGTTGTAGTTCCTGTTGCAGGGAGAAAAAATAAGGCACTTCTTGCCTTTGCACTGAAAGGTGATTATTTAATCAAAAATGACACTGGATTTACTTGCTTCTTTGTGGAATACTCTGTGCTTATGTTGAGATTGGATTGCATACCATTTCTTTTAGAGACAGACTGAAAAAGAAATGGCAATTTTTTAAAAAAGCTTTTTGGAAAAATCTATACCTGTTAGCAAAGCCATATTTTTTTTTTACTTAGCAATTTATTTAATCGGATCTAGTAAACATAAAGCAACATTTTCTTGAGTCTTTCAGGATCTCAAGAGCTCTAATCATTTCAATAGTTCCTTGTCGTGGTTTGCTGTTTATTATCATTCTGATTTATAGTTATTTAGAAGCAATGTTCTTTTATCCCCAAATCTCTCCCTTTCTTTTCTTCTTTTTTTCTCTTTCTTTTTTCTTTCTTTCTTTTCTAACAACAACAACAAACAACAACAACAAACAACAAACAACAACTTTTCTACCAAAGCTTTCTTCAACAATAACAACAACAATACTCAATAACAACAACAACAACAACAACAATATATAATATGTCTTTCTTTTCTTTCTTTCTTTTTTCTTTTCTTTTCTTTTCTTTCTTCCTATCTCCCTCCTCCTTCATTTCATTTCATTTATTTTCATTTCATTCCGGCTTCCATTTCATTATTACCATTATTCCTTCCTTCATTCCTTCCTTCACATGCCATCTGGTTCTCTTCCTTCCTTCCCCTTCCCTTCCCTTCCTTCCTTCCTTCCCTTCCTTCCTTCCCTTCCCCTTCCCTTCCCTTCCCTTTCCTTTCCTTTCCTCCTTCATCCTCTCTCTCTCCTCTTTCACACACACACACACACACACACACACACACACACACACACCCCTATACTCAGAAATAGTCTATCTCATAGGAACATAAAATTCTCTTCTCTCTCCTTCATGGTACCTTGAAGAAGTAACACTGTTATGAACTGATCAAGATGGAAAAATGGCCTTAGTGTTTTTCTCAGATTGACTCAACTTTAGACAGACTTCTTCCTAACTCTAGGTCCTGACCTCCCCTTTCTTAGAGCATTTACCTTAGAACAGGAGTCCCCAACCCCCAGGCCATGGACCACTACCTGTCTGTGGGCAGTTAGGAACTGAGTCACACAGCAGGAGGTGAGCAGTGGGCCAGTCAGCCAAGTTTCATCTGTATTTGCAGCCTCTCCCCAGCACCAGCATCACCACCTCAGCTCCACCTCAGATCATCAGACATTAGATTCTCATAGGAGGACCCATCCCTGGCACCAAAAAGACTGGAGACCGCTGCCTTTGAAAACTTGTAATTATAATTTCTGTATCTTCCTCTTTGAGATGTAAACCTGTTTAAAGTCTTCTTGCAAATTTTACAGCCTGGAAATGTTTTTCTCAAGATCTGGGACTCATACCTTTGAAAAATATTCATTAATCTTCCCTTATCTTCCAATTTCTGTGGGAAGGTTGAAGCCTAACTTTACTAGTCAGTCTTGCTCCAGGTTGTAAAACTACCTCTTCTCATAAAGATAAGAGAAAGTTTACTTTTCTTTTTGATAAGACCAATTAACATATATAGGTGCTCTAAGAAACATCCTCATCCCTTAAAGACCTGAGCTCCTAAAAACTTTTCCAACTTTTATTTCAATGGAGTTTTCTGTCACTCTTGCCTATTACGATAGCCCGAATAAAGTCCTCCTCACCTCTTTAACTTGGACAAGTCCAGTGTTTGCTTCCACAGAGCCAAATTCATGTGTTAGGAAACAATGTGTGTGTGTGTGTGTGTGTGTGATAATATTGCAATTCTTTGTTCAAATTCTTAGTCAATTACCTCTTTCTGAAACCTTCTGTCAATTTGTATATAGAGATTTTTCTTGATCTTTATCTTTTTTTGGATTTATTCTCTTATGTGACTCATGTTCTGAGATACAGTGAAGATGCCTCTCATTTTGGAGGTATACAAATTTCCAGGGATTCTTGAGTATGGGTTGCCCAGACAAGTGCTTGAAGTCATGAGATAAACACTTCCCTTCACTTCTTAATCTTTTCTCAGGTTCACCTTTTCTTTTCTTTGATCCTTGTTTATAGCAAGGCCATGAAGACCAAGATTAGGATGTGAGTGTAGGGCAAAAGTTTCCAAAATTCTTTGTGTCATAAACTCTTTTGACAGTCTGGTGGAACCTAAAGTCTTCCATTTAAATCCACAAAATGGAATACATAGGATTAAAATGGAAACCAACGACCTTAAAATACAGTTACCAAAATGTTTAAAAATGGTTATATAGTAATATACCCGCTTTTTTAACACATTAAATGATAAAATGTAGTGTCTGGCTTATTATCAACCATAACCTCAAAGTGGTGGTAAGTGACATTTCAGATATAATTTCTGTTGGTATACATCAATAGATTAGCTGGCTGATACTATTGTGGGTTTTCGCCTACATTCATAATTGATGGAAGTGTTAAATTACAGTTGAAGGTTAGTGGAAAAAAATATTTTTTTTTCTTATTCAAATATATGGATAATCTGGAGTACAAAGACCAGAATCAAAGAGTGCTTTGATTCTAAATTAGGACTGAAAATAAAAATGTATAACCATACCAGCACATTGTGGCTTTTCATCACTAGTGACTATGCATAGGAGATTGTGGCTGAATCCCTATAGAAATAAATTACAAATCCCTTTCAATATCTTTATTATAAAAATGAAGCAGCACTAGGATAAAAATTCAAAAGGTTGAAATTCCAGCACAATTTCATCACATCTTTATTTTCACTAACCTCTAACTACATGAGCATAAAATGCACTTACTCTTCTGTGTATTCTAAGTTCAAATGCCTTAGGGACAAACTATTCACTTTCAGTGGGTATTTTTGTAGTGTGAGAAAGAAAAGAGCCCCAGGAGAAAGAATTTTTGAGTAATGGGAGATACTATAGGGATCATTCACTTAGAAAGTATTCTTTACTCTCTTAAATACATCGAGTTTTATAAAATCCCCTCTGATAACAGCTGTATAAAGCTGTTTGTTCATATGTTAGGATGACATTACTTGTTTCCCTCAAATGCTGGTTACTTTATAGTTCTCATGACGTATAACATTTGGAGTCATAATTTGTAATAGGCTTTGCAAAAAGAAACAAATACAATTAACACACTCTATAGTTAAGACAGAAATATTACATTTTATAGTTATTGCTAACTGATTATACTCTTCAATTTATGTTTCTTCTGGTACCAGGAACTGTCACCACCAGTTTGCCATCTCTTGTTAATTTGCCTAATGTACACTGGAGTTAGAAAGAAAGGAAAAATGAGGTGGCCTTTTGATTCCACTGCCGGCTCTTTGACCACGAACACCTCAGTCTTTGGCATGAACTGATGAAGGACCACTGTGTGTGTTTTTATTTGAATTCCTTTCAGATTAATTCCTGACCTAATTCTACTTAATCAAATGTCAGAATCTAAGGGAAAGATGGATTATTATAAACAACAAGGCAAATCAAAGCTGCATCACTGTTTTCTGTAGACAAGAGGCAGTTCCACATTGTGACTTTAGTACAATAAGAACCCAATAAAGGGGAAATGTTTGAGGCATGACAAGAAGACAGATGCACTTTACAGTATTTTTTTGGTGCTAGAATCAGTCACCTGACTGCAGCATTGGTCAGGTGGTATCAGCTTCTAATATACCTGGAGACATCAATCAGGGATAGACTTATTGGCAATATATGACCCAGGAAGCATATAAAAATAGGAAGAAAAATGAAGTTGTGAGATCTCCCAGGATTCATCTAATTGAGCAAGTTGGAAAAATATGAATAGATGCTCATTCCAGCAATCTAGCTCTTGAGTAGAAGAGCTGTTGGTAACTCACAAATTCCTATCTGTTTGATGTTCTTTGTCCTTTGACCTATTTTTACCCTCAGGCCACTGCCTTAGGTAAAACCCATTGCAAGGATGATAACAGATGTTTTAGCATCTCTAGCTAAGTGTTTTAGAGACAATCTACTTAGATGCAAATAATATACCTTCTGCATGTAGAATTGTTTTTTCAGAAACTATTATTTATTCATTTTTGCCTAAGATATCAGCGTGGCTCACCAGCACATGGATGAAGTAATGTTTGACTTAATGGTCTATGCAGTATCCACAAATAGAATTATGAATTTTTGAAATGTAGTGAAGCAGTATCTTTCTTCTGAGGCATTTAACTTCTGGATAGAATAATTATAACTCCAATGCCTTAGAGAAAAAATTAAAACAAAATGTTTATACTCTTGATCTGAGGGAGAAAACATAGTAATTTATTATCAAAGGAAATAAACGTTACCATTCAAGTTTAGGAATCTCTTTATTCATGCTGCCCTATTAACTGTATCAGAGGGAAATGCATGTCTTTCTACCTATCAGCCGCTAGCACAGTGCCTGGAACACAATCTCTCATCATTAATAAAATAACAAATGAGAAAGGTCAATTCTTAACAGACTTTTTCATCCAAGTTACAAGAAGAAAACTGTAACAAGCATATATACTTGAATATCACCAGAGAAATTAATATCATACCCCACAATAATATCCTAAATGAAGTGTTTATAAACCTGCCTTAATTTAAGCTAACAATTTCTAAATGTGTCTCTTGAAATTTTGCATCAGACAGTGTGGGATCATTTTTCACTCTGAAAAGGAGCTTACTTCAGATCTTTGGCCTGTTTTTGTGGTAATGACATTTGTTCAAGTCTATGAAATAGTACTTACTTTAGAAGTGCACTCTAAAGCAAAATAAGTAGACCCTCGGTATGTGAGAAATACAACAAATGCAATTGATATTGAAAGACACAGGAAAAATGGAAAAGTAAAATAAAAAAAGAGCTAAAAAAGGCTTTTCATTTAAGTGGATTTCTTGAGTTCAGAGACTATTAAAACGTTAAACTTACTTAATACCATTTTCCAGTTATTGTCTATGCCATTTGTTTGCACTCATATTCTAACATAATATTGTTTTTATATTCATGCGCCTTTCTCTTAACTAAAGCCTACATCACATAAAGAGGCAAATAAATCTTATATTTTATTTTAAATACAACATCATCCTTACACATAGTAAGTATCCAGTTGATAATTATCAATTTAAGTGTATTCCAAATCTTTTATGTTGTTGCCTGAATATTTGTGTCCTTCAATCCAAATCCCACTGGAAACCTAATTGAATAAACTTCTCTTATGTCTCAATGTCAAATTTGGATAAAAATACCGTAAACGTACCTTTAAAAAGATACCACACTCCAAAGATTCTTTTTCACTTTTGAATTTTTAAAAGTCTGAACCTATCCATGTACCTGGTTGAAACTGAGACTTTCTAGAGAGTCCCAAACTCCCATATCACCAGAAATGAGGCCGTTTCCAAGAGGTATTGAGAGCCTTGGGAACTAATTCTTTGGTTCTCTAGCCAAGTTTCAATTCCATGATCTACTGCTGCTTTTTCAAAACATGGGCTATCTTTTGAAAATATCCACAGACCTTCCACTTCAAAGATGAAATGGAGAGTGGATGGCAAAGAGCAATATCACCAACTTTTAGCCTTTCTTTTTCTTAGTCTTCCAGTGTTTCTACTAGGTCACATCTTTTCAGGAATCTTTCTCAATATGTCTTAGACTTCTCTCCATCCACCAGTACATCGCAGATCCTCTTACTCGTTACTAAGTCCAGCACCTACACCCCTGGAATCATAAACAATGATTCTGTATTTAACATTCTCTTTCTTTTGCTCCTGTGACAGTGATGTCTTCTGTTTCTTTTTTTCTCTCACATCTGATTGTTCCTTCTCAGTTGATTTCTTTTTTCTCTATTGCATAAACTTTGGTTTTTCTAAATCAAAAGAAAAATCACAAACTGCAAAAACAGCTTATCTATCTATCATCTATCTATCTATCTATCAATCTATCAATATATCTATCATCTATCTATACATGTATGTATATGCATATATATGTGTGCATATGTATATGTGTATATGCATGCATGTATGTATATGTATATATACTTTAAAAATTAATTTATATACTTTTCTTTCTCATACAGGACAGTAAACTCTTGAAAGGCTGAGTATATTTTAATCACTGTTGTTTCCCAAGACCTAGTGTTCAGTATAATATAGGATTTTTTTGATATTATTAATATTTAAGATTTAAAAAATAAAATAAAAATTAAAGATTTTAAAATAATAAACTTAAGGAGTCTGAGCCCAGTTCCAGTGTGGAGATCAGAGAGATAGAACTGAAAGTTCTAACCCTGAAATCACATGCTTCTCCCAGCAACCAGCCCCCAGCCCTCAGTGTGGTCCAAAAGTCACCTCATTAACATAACAAGAGACATCTTAATCTCTCTCAACATTTAGGAGATTCCAAAGATTTTAGAAACTATGCTAGAAGTTGAGATAAAGATCAAATATATATTTCTTATTAAAATCACAATATCACAAAATCAATGCCTTATCAATTAACTTTTTTTGTGATAATGTATATACTTGTCTAACCTGCTCTAATGTATTATGATCTTCTTGAAGTTATAATATTAATATTTGTAAAACTTTATCAAATGCAAGATAATTTCACTTGCATTATCTCATTTGGCTTTCAGAACAAATGAGATTGATGAAGCAGTGTTTTTGCTAACGCCATGTTTAAGAATGAATAATTGAGACTCAAAGTGATAGCATGACTTAAAGTTCATATTCTATTAAATATTATTAAATTCTAACCCCATTTTTTAACTTCAAATTATGTAATTGTTACACTAATTGCTTCATATGTTCTATATTTTATTTTGTAAATCCAAAAGCACTTAACTGGGTGGTTTGCACACAATTTTTTGAATGAACATATGAATGAATGAATTAGTAATCTAAATGAAAACTTCAAATTTTTGTAAAAATTTTACAATTACTGGAAGATTATAAAACAAAATGTAGTGGATTTATAGTTCTCTGGGAGCTGGCACTATACCAGAGAATATTTAAAGTATTGGAGATTGAATTGCATGCAAAATGACATTTTTTTCTAAAAAGATAAAGAGCATAAAAAAATGGCAAGTATAATGCAGGATGCAGAACTTTGTTTAGGATTAAAAATTTTAAATTGGTTTTAAAGGTTATATATTAGATTTAATTTTTTAATACAGAAATATTCTAAAATAACTAAGTTAATATTTTAGGGAGGTTTTATTTTTTATTTTAAAGTGAGTTTACATCTAAAATCATAGTGATATAAGGCTTAATATCTCTGTAAAGCAGTATGGACCACGCTTGCCTTTATATATTTCTGTTTGTGAAACTGCAAATGAAGATTGTGAGAATGAGAAAATTATAAATAATTTACAGTTGTTGTAGCCTTGCTTCTGTGGCAGTGGAAGATGACCATAATCTGTCACCCTGGTAACTAAAAATTTATTGAGCATCATAAGAGGCTGTCCCCACAAGTGCTTCTCTTCAAACATAATGAGAGACTAAAAAAGTCTTGCAAGAAAAGCAGCTACCGAAATAACACCCTTGGATGGGTTTGTGTCATTCCACAATGCCAGGTTTATTGAGTGAAACCCTCTCAGATAAACCAATCAGGTACCCATGCAGGTTAACGCACAACACGCAGAGAGAGGAAGTGCAGAGACTTTCATACAGAGAGAAGGGACGAAAGGCCTTAGTGTCTCCAAAGTGAGCTCTGTTGGCTGGCACTGTGGAGAGCTGTGTGTCAAAGGTCACAGGCCAGTGGTTACCAGGGGTCAGAAGGTCAGAGTTTTCAGCTTTAGCGCACTGTTGGGGATGCTGTCAGATCAGGCTTGAGCATTATCCATCTAAGGTGTTCAGTTTTTGTGGACCTTACATGGTGGGCTCTTCATGCTTAATGTCTCCTGCAGGTGGGGGCTGATCTTTCTGTGGTTTTGAACAGTCCAGTTTACACCTTGAGGGCATCCCCATTATGTGCCAGTTGACATTCCTATCCTGGCTCCCATGGAATCCATTATGTTAAGGCCAAGACATCCTCATTCCTTTATGCTCTCTACAAAAGGAAATGCAATCAACTTTAAAATATATTCGATAACATGGCAAGATTTGTTCCCTTTAAAAATGAAATCATCCTCATTAACTCTTCTAAGTGTTTGCATGGTGCTCACAATTGCTGAAATTTAAAAAGAAAAAAGAAAAAGAAAAATCAGCCTTTCTCATCCTTAAATTATACCCTGAGACAGACTCACTTGAGTCATATTTAAAAGAAAGCAAATGTTTTTCATTTAAAAGCAAGGAAGGAAGGATAGAAGGAAGGAAGTGAGAGAGGGAGGGAAGGAAAAGGGAAGAAACACACACAAAGAACAAAAAAGACCAAGACTTGCTATACATCATTTGTTTACTAAGATATCTTAACCTTTTATTTTAAATTTATTTTATTCAGTGGGATGAAACAATGTTATTTTAAATGTTTTTCTCCTAGATTACATATTTTGGGGAAAGAAAAAGCATAATTTCAGTGTCCAAATGTTCTTTTGTCTGCTCTGTTATACAAATGTCTTTCAGGATTCATAATAATTACTTAATATATTTGAATCTACTTTCTAAGTTGTAAGTATCCATTTTATTAGACACTGTACAACTGTGTTCACACAAGTAATTTGAGAAGAAACATGGAGGATTAAATGGTTATACATTTGTAAGCATTTCAGAAGATAGTAACTCAAAAATAGCAGTTAACAATAGCCCTTAAAATATACTCTGAAGACTTAAATTCTCATTGCACAGACCATAAATGACAATCTTTTAATTCTAGATTTTAAAGTCTGTTTGGTGCCAAAAAGCTGTAAATCAAATACGCAGTTGGAATGTGGTCGAATATATAGTTAGAGAATTTATGAACGGTCAGAGAATTCTGGAAATATGCATACACTGCTGCTAAATAAATGCAATTTCTGTTTTTTTGCTTAGATCACACAAGAGGTTACTGAATAGAATTTTCCTTTGTTGTTTATTTTCTGTGGTAAATAAGATCACAGTGAGGAAGTGTGTAGATATTCTGAAAGAGCCTCTCTGTTAGTGGCATATTATTTCATATGTGTGGCATAATATTTCATTACTCCCATGTTAATAATGGATAGCTTCATATATTGTTCTAATTCACTCCTCTAGTAAGGTTACTTCTCCAACAGATCTAAATCAGAGGGATCCACACATTCCCGGTGCTTGTCTGAATTGGTTTTATGCATAGTTAGCTTCTTTATAGTATATTTCTCCATTATGTGTAATGCCTTATGTGTTTGTTTTCTTCATTGTTGTTGTTAGCACCAAGCACAATTAAAACAAAACAAAATAAAACAAAACAAAACAAAATGATTCAATGAGTTCAAAAGTTTGCTATCTATAGGCTCCACTTCTAAATTTACCCTGTCGAATTCAAGGCTTCTGGACACTTACTCATCAACCTCTGTGTATCAATTCAGCCACACTTTACATGACTCCAAATTAATGTTTCCTGCCTATACTTGCTTAAATCATACCTAGAAATCTAGTGCATAATATTTACCCATAATATAGTTTTCTAGTCCTGCAATGCCTAAATTGTTAAGGAAATTATACAGTTAAGAATTAGCAGACATTAACTGCAGTCGAATAGCTAAAATCCTAGGAAGCAATATATATTCTGCTTCATACAGACTTTTGCTAGAGTAAATCCCAAGAGAACAAAAATAACTCTTCGATTAACCCACATGTCTTCTCGATCTATAGTAAGTAATTCATGTATACTGCTCTGAGTCTTAGATATGTAGTTATTCCCAAGCTTTGTTTTTATTATCCAACTCTACCTGAAATCTTCCCTCTCTTTCCTCCTTACTCGGCAGGCTATTTGAAGCTTTTGGTCAACATTTTCATCTCATTCCTGTAGTTTGTTTCTGGATTCAAAAACTACTATTGGGTGAAATCATATGACTCTGCTGAATGGGTCACTATAATCTTTGCTGTCAAACCATAATCGATCCCATATTTTCCTCATCATTTTTTTCTCCATTATTTTGGGTCTCTTTTTAGGTTTCTTTATGGTGGCTCTTTCCATGTTTCCAGAATTTCTTATTTTTAATATTATCCCTGCTTGACTCACTCAGTATCTGACTTTGCCAGTTCGTTCTCTGGTAACACTAAAATTATTGGACATGATTTTGACAATCTCCTTTCTCTAAACAAACCCAACAACTGTCAACATATACTTCATTTAATTTTAAAACATATATATATCTTCACATATCATTCTTCTTAGGCCAACCTTCTTCCTCTCTGCTCTAAAAAATAATCTTTCTCTCTATTCCTCTCTACTTAACAATAAAAGTATTCTGTGATCCCATATAGGATTTAAACTGCTGTATCAAAGAGAGAGGTACAAGTAACTTATCAAGATCACTGTGTCCAGTTCCTTAATGTCTATTCTAGGATTTTGTTGTTATTGTTGTTATTTAGAGGTCAATATGTACTACAGAAAATCCATTCTGACATTTCTAAGGAGTTGTCATGCAAGAAAACCAAGGAAAGTTCATTACCAAGTGTACAGGAACTGGAAAAAAGGAAAATACTTTTTACAGTTCAAATTTTGTTGCAAAGGTAACCTGTTTAAAGTTCATTTTGCTACCAAATGGCTAATTTAGTATATGAACCTTAACAAAGATACTTAAAGAGCATTACTTTTATTTTTTGTAACGCTATTTTATTTGCTTAAACAATTATAAGGGAACTAGTATCACTTGAAACTTCTAAGATTTCATATTCTGATTAGATGAGAAATTCAGATTTTTTTCTCTTAATATAACTCCTCATGTTAATGTCTCATGTCTCTTTGTCCTCATTCTAATATGCAGTTATTTCCTACTCCCCACAAATTTCTAATATAATTCTAAAGTGATTTTCTGTTCTATACAGCCCAAATCCATAATGTATTCAAACTAACAGATACACTCTCTGAACATCTCTTATGTACATTTACTAATGGCTGGATCTGAGTAAGCCCATTATCTCTTTTATTTAATTCTGGCTCAGTATTTGTAGACTTACTGGAGAAAGTATGGTAATTGTATTAATAAGCCTCTGTACATTTTCAATTCCATTTAATTCAACAAATGCTTCAAATGCTTATTCATTGCATCTATCACTCAGTGCCTATCACATGGTTGGCTACTGGGAAATAAAGGAAAATGAGGTAATTCTTTTTTCTAAGAAACATTCCTCACGTTAGGTGTTAGAGACATGAGCTAAAATGAAAACAAGTAATAAATGCTAAGAAAGGAAGAAGAAAACCATAGGTGTGGTCTGATAGGAGCACAGATGAGGGACATATCACCGGGCCTATAGTGGGCCTAAAAAAAGGGTGTCATGAAAATAAAGGAATTCCAGGTAGAAAGATAACTACAGCCAGAGGAAAGGAAATATGAAATAGTCTTGTGTGTTTAAGAAATTATAATTACTTTTGACCTGATGTAAGAATCGAGGCTGGGCAGGTAAGAAAAGAATTGGTTTTAGAAGGATTTGTACATCAATTTAAAAAAAAGAAATAAAGGAGAGTTAGAATCGTGATGAAGGAAGTGGGGGAGATTGAGACTGGATATGATGAGTTCGATTAGGAATTTCTAAAGTAGGTACACGCCAAGCAATAAAATATTCAGTTTTGAAACATAGGATAGATGTCTGGGTAGAAAATACATAGCTGAGAAAGTATTTTTATAAGTGATAAGTAAATGTATTATTTGTAGATGAGATCATTCATCTGGTACAAATCAAATAAAGATAGTTGAAAGATAAAACCCAAGGAATAGCAGCAGAAAGTTTAGAAGCAAGATGAGAAGAAATCTTGAAATATCTTAGAAAAAGCCTAGAGAATTAAGACTGAAACCCAATGCTGATAATGCCACAGAGAGCAAGAACGAGATTTCAAGAAGGCTGTGTAGAAGATGATTTCATCAAAAACAAACAAGCAAATAAACAAACAAAACCCCCAAAACGAAGAACAAATGACGTTGAATACTTATATGCTCTTTATTTAGAAAGATGTTTTCTAAACATAAAAGAAGGTGCATATATTTCACAGACAAATATAAATGCAACTACACAATATTGAAAGAATCATGCACCTTAAGAGAACAAATACATTAAAAGGTAATCATCAAACCAGGAAAAACATTAGGAACAAGTATAACATATGGCTAAAATTATTACTGTATAAGAATTCATTATAATTGAATAGAAGGAAAATCATTCCAATAGAAAAAATTAGGCAAAAAGTGTGAGGATAAAACTTATAGAAGATAAAATGCGAAAACTAAAAGTGTATTAAAATTCTCCAAATTACCAATAACAACAACAAAAAATCAAATTAGATAAATAATAAACTAGCATGTTTGCCTATCAAATTTATCAGACTACTTTGTTGCTAACTAGTATGTGGTTAAATAAGAAATTTCAAACATTGCTGATTAAGAATAGATTGATGAAAACTTTCTAAAAATATTATGTCAACTCAAGGGGAATTTGGTTAAAGGGGAAGAATTTAAAGAGGGGAGTGTTGTGTTATATATGATATGATTCCAATTTTCATCTATCCAAAACCTTTACCTGAATACCTTTAATACATTTGGAGTCATATTTTTTCCCATTAAACATAATCAAATGTTAATATTAAATAATAGGAGAAAGAATACTATCCAAAGAAAACCCAATGTTTTCAGTGTGTAACAAATGTAAATATCGCATCAAGCTTTTGATGCTAAGTGCTCTCAAAGATACGTTTCATAACAAACATCTTTTTCTTTGTTTCTGGTTGCTCTGTGTACCATCCAACTTGTATCTGAGGCCCCCGAGAACAATTGATGATGACTTCACTGGTAACCATAATGATACTTCTATGTAACTTATTCTATGTTTACTTATTCTCCCTGTGGTTTGTTATATACTCATTGGTTCTCTAAGATTTTTGTTGTCTTTCAAAAATGTTGATTTTTAGAACCCCTCTAATAATTTCCTTTTTCAAAAATATCAATTTTTGAGCCCCTCTCAGGATATCGTTGTTTATAAATATCTATTCCTGATGAACGTCTACTAAAAGAGTTAAGATTAGGATCCCCAGTATGTAGGCTATAGTAGTATTTACCAGATAAATGTACCATACTGATACTTATTTATATCAAGATATGCTACATACTCATTAATATAAGTGCATATCTATGTCTTGGGAGCCTTTTCAGATATATGTTATTTCTAAAAAAAATGTATATACATTAAAATATATTATTAGCAAGCCACAATAATAAATTTAAGCCAGCAGCTTATTAGAATTAATAAAAAATGTAAATATTTTCCTAGATTATTAATATGATATCTCCTTTCTTCATATAGGTTGAAACCATATTATAAAATGCTTCCTTGATGAGATACATATATATTATGACTATGATATAGTATCTGTAACATAAATATCAATAAAATTGGGATTGGTCTCATTTTCAATATTATAAGGTATCACTGGAGTAGGTATGCTATATTTTAATATAGTTTCATGTTACATTTATTTCAATTGAATAATGTTAATTGATCTATAGGTCTTTTTAAAAATCCTGTCTATATTCAGAAGTAAGATATTTTGTCAAGATATTAAATAAAAATACCACACAAGACATAATTACTTAACAATTAATATCTTCACAAACATCAGTTGGATATGTATTTTTTCTTATCTTCTAGAAAAGCTCATATGAGATTTTCATCTACTTATATCATGAATAAGAGATATTGCTTAAACAGAATAAATAGGTAAACTATTTGGGAAAGGCAGATGCTTACGGTAGAAAGGGTAGCATGCATGCTGGGCAGGTGAACAGTTTTGCATATTTAAATATTTATATAGCTATTAAAGTCCATAGAGTTATAAAAATAGTTCTACCTAATTGGCTATGTATCTCTAAAATAAATACTCAAATATGTTACAGTGCCTTGAACTTTGTATTAAAAAAGTTAATCAAAAACTTTATGTGTAATGATTTTGGTAAAATCACTCCCCTGTCAGAGACCTTCATATTTTATCTAACATAGTGCTTAAGTTAACTATTGTAAAACCAAGAGGAGATTGTAGCTAGATTATTACACTATACTTTTATGTGCTAGGGCACTTTGTGTGATAGTCCATTCCAAAAATAACGAATTAACTCAACACTATTTATTAAAAATGAATGAACAAGATCAAATAGATCTCTTCAATAACAGTGTTTTGGGGAATGCATGTTGCTTGCACTTGCAACAGTGTATTATGATATAAATTACTTAAGAGATATCAAAGGACTAATAGAAGCATTGAATCATTTTAATTCTTATAAAATTCTCATCTACAAGTTCCTAGTTGTTTCAGTGTTATTTATTTATTTCTTCATCATAACACTCAAAAAGTCAAATTAATACAAATTATTTCTAAAATTAAACTAATTATTTTATATCTTGATTTCTTTGCTGGGAAAATCTAGATTGCCATTATTTACATCCAGGAATATTAGATATAAGGAGTCATAATTATAAAAATCACAGTGTGCAATACTTGTCATTGATTTGCTTATTAACTCATACCTTCCAAATCAACTTTTTGCATTTAATAATTTATTTTAGAAGAGTAAGAGTTAAAAGAAATAAAGCAAACTAAAAGCCAAAGGTAAGAAATAGTTTAATAATGTAATTCTTGTGCCCCTTTAACTTTCAGTGTCTCTACGTGATTCCCCTCTCCCTTTGTGATTAGACGCTTCAAAAAAGAAGTTCAGATAAACGCTGAACCATGCTATGGTCAAAACGAAGTGTCTTACATTAACATTGATGTTATTTTATTCTAGTTAAATAATTATGCCAAAAGAAATTGGAGCAGTTTTTCATTTGGCAATTACAGTTGCCCAGCTTTTTTTAGGACCAAATGATAAAGAGAGATAGAGAAGTAAGATTGTAAATTCAATCATCACAGAAAAATTATAAATTAGAATTAAATTTTGACCACACGCTTGAAAAGATGGATTTTCACCTAATATACAAGTGCTATTTGGCTATCTATGTTCTACTTAAGTCAGCAGTAGCAGAATTATTGAAGATTCACACAGTGGTCTGCTATGTGGAACTAGACATGCACCCAATAGGTGTTCAATACGTACTAATTATTGCTGCTGTTTCAGTACTGTAGGCAACCTCAGAACATTGTATAATCAATGGGAAGAGAGTAGAAATTACATTAGTAGATTCTTTTTATTATTATTATTTCAGGGAAAGCATGGCAAGGATTAAATAGAGCAGATAGATACCTATCAACTAGAATTGTTAAAAGGATAGTTTCAGGACAGCATAAACAAAATATCTCTCGTATGCTCTAGGTATTATAATTCTTTGTCTACAATTATTCTAACTGTTCTCCAGGGGGCATAGGCAAGTTCAAGCTCTTATTTTATTTTCCGTAATAATATACAGACAATTAAAAATTAAAACAAAAATTTAAAAATACAAAATAAATGTTAATTGAAAAGAAAGGATAACGTAGAAAAGAAGGGAGGGAGGGGGGAAAGAATGAAGGAAGAAAGAAAGGAAAGAATAAGAGAAAAATAGAAGATAAAAGAATGGCAGAAACATTCCTTTGGAATCTCAGTGGCTTTTGGGGAGAGGTGAACTACGGGCCGTGGGTGAGGAATAATGACTTTCCCTTTCCAGGGAGATTGTTTACATCCCTGGCTTCCTGTATAAAAGCCAGTGATACCACCTGCCACTGTAAAAAAAAAAAAAACACAAAACTTCTTGTGAATATTTCCAAATATACCCATGCAGATGATATCTCCTAGCTTGAGAATGACTGAGGGACTTCATATCTCAGGAAGCTCTTGTTAAATAAAAAAATACACCAGGGACATGGCAAAATAAACCAATGATTCTCAATCTTGGCTGCATACTAGAATCACTCAGGGAGCTTTTAAAATTCCTAGTGCCAGGGCCATAACCCAGCTCGATTTTATCAGAGTCGAGGAGGAGGGACACACATATTAATATTTTTGAAATCTCCATCTTCTCCAGTGCTTTTGATGTTTTAAACCACTGCAGTGAACCACCTTCCTGCTCAAACTTTTAAATTTGATGAGTTGATGTAATTACCAAGTCTAAGTTGTAGCACCTCTCCCACTCAAGGGCCTATGACTAGCATTTTAATGAATGTAATTTAAGATGTTAGCCATTTATCAATAGTCTACTGTGTACCAGAATCCTGCTAACTTACATACATATGTATGACATATAAATATATATATAAATATTTATGCAGGATTTATATTTATATAAATATAAATATATATATTTATACATATATAAATAAATATATTTATATAGTTATAGTTATGTGCTGCATAATGATGTTTTGGTCAATGATTGACCTCACATATGATGGTGGTCCCACAATTTATAAGAGAGCTGAAGAATTCCTATCATCTAGCAGCATTGTAAGTAAAAGGTTGTACAGCAATGCATTACCGTTTTGTGCTAGTCTCGGTCTAGGGATTCTATCAGCTAGAAATGTCTATAGGCACTCAGTTGGGACCAGGTGAGCTTCCCACACACACACATCTATCTTTTCTAAACCAATGTTACAACTAGATCAACCTTCATAAGTCTTATTCTTATTAAGATTGCAAGATGGCCTTTAGCATAATAAATGAATGAATGAATGAATGAATGAATGAATAAATAAATAAAATTTGAAGAAAATAACCTAGCTTTTTATCTCTTATGGCTGGTAATGTGTTTATTTGAGATAGCCTTCCTTCAAAAAGATACCTTTTAGAAGTTGATGCTTCCACAATGAAAGCTTAAGTCAAGCACTTAGATTACAAAAAGAGAAGTCAAAGGGCAGAGCTTCCACTAAGGTTACCTTTTTGTGGTGATGCTGGTGTAAGCAGACCTGCTGTGCTGTCAGTGCCATAAAAGTATAGCACATACATTTACAGTAGCAGACTGTACCTTCTGTGTTTGTGTAAGTGCACTCTGTGATTTCCCAAGACAAAACTGCCTAACGACGTATTTCACAGGACACATCACTATTGTTAAGCGGCACATGACTGTATAATTTCAGTCTTCAAAGCTGTTCTACAGAACGCAAATTATCATTTCTATATTTTTAAATAAAACAGGTTGTGATAATTGACTCATTGAATAGTATGTGAGTAAAAGATCTGTGAGGAACGTGGGTGTCCATTGATAGAGGAATGGATAAAGAAACTGTGATATAAGAATAAAATCTTGCCATTTGTAACAACATGGTTGGAACTAGAGGGCATTCCGCTAAGTGAAATAAGTCAGGCAGAGAAAGACAAACACCGTATGATTTCACTTAATATGGGAAATCTTAAAAAAAAATAAAATAAAACAAATGAACAAATAAAACAAAACAAAAACAGACTCATAGATACAGAAAACAAACTGATGGTTGCCAGAGGGGAGATGGTGGGGACACAGGTGAAAAAGATGATGGAAAGTAAGAGATACGAGCTTCCAGTTATAAAATAAATGCCACGGAGATGTAATGTACAGCATAATGAATAGAATAAAAATATAATAACATGTGTATGGCGACAGCTGAGTACTAGGCTTATCATGGTGCTCACATTGTAAGGTATATAAATGTCTAATCATTATGTTGTACACCTAAAACTAATTAATATAATATTGCATGTCAACTATAATTTATAAAAAAGATTCCAGTTACAAACCTGAGGCGATCCACCTCTTCCTGTTCTAGAATGACAATGTTAAAAGAGCAGTTCTATAGGATAGGCCCCAGCAGGGATCAAGGCCAGAGCCAGCCAGGGGAGGCTGGTCCCCTAAAAAGAGAAAGTGGGAGAGGAGCTGGTCAGCTATGCCAGCTTCTGTCTCTGGATCAGTAACTCTTACAATTAAACTTGATTTGTATAGTCAAGTTTTAGCAGTCAAGGTCTAGTAGGAGGTGAAACATAAAAATAATAAAATATGAACATGAACTCTGTAGAGTTTGTAAAAGGCAATGTTTAGGAGTGGGGGTGGGGAGGACAGTATGACCAAAGAAGTGCAATTTTAATTTTTAGCACTTTCTAATTAGATTCAGGGTTTATGACATACATGCAAAACATAACTCAGAACCAGAGAGGATTACTAAGTAAATAATCGTAAAGTTTCTTTTTTTTTTTTTTATCTCAAAATGAAAGAAACACATATAAAATATAAATGTAATGACACCGCAGTGGTCAAAATAGATGAGTTATTAAGGAAATGGATTATCACAAAAATAAAATCCCTGAGGAGAGTAATTCTAAGTACTATAAGTATGTATTTCATTTTCATCCATTTTATTGAAGCAAAAGGGGAAAGATGTACGGAGAGGAAAAATAAAGACTTATAGCTTTCACCCATATAAAAGGAAATATAAATCTGCAGAAAACATTTCATTATGTCACAGCTTCATGATACACAATGTGTTCTGCTTCTTATTAGAGATAGAAAATCAATGCCATATTTTTTTAATTAGATGTGTTCTAGTTTTAAAGGTTGCTTCATTTTTACAAACTGTATATAATAATTATGGTATACCCCCACAACAAGTGTCATATATTCATACCAATCTGTTTTTAACTCATGCATTTTAAAAATATGATTAAAAATTAAAGTTACTCATATTTTCCAAAGCATAAATCAGGAAAATCACATTTTACTATTTAGCTCCTTTTTTTCATTTTTTGTTTCCTTTCCTAGAATTTGCTTGAGAATATAATAAAATATAAAAATGAATTACGGGTTTTAAGTTTATTTTTGTAAATAAGCATTTGCTCAGCATTTTTTTTATCATATTATGTAAGAGTTGGACTGGTTAAAAGTTTAAATTTCTAGTTGCAAGCATATTTTGCTTAAATTAAAATATATCCAAATATTTAAGCAATATATTTTAAATATCTTCAAAAAGGAAGTTAGGAAAACAAATGACCTACAAGAACCAGCTACAAGGTTGGTAATCAAATCCGTAATATCATGTCTTAAAAAGAAATCATGGGGCTGCATACTAACTACCTGACATTATTTTTCCTATTCCCAAAGAGAATATGACTTTCCCCTGTAAAACATTCAAATTGTAGTTTGTATCCAATGCTCTCAGACTCTCAAATTGTTTAAGACTTTAAAATTTAATCAAGGGATTTCTTAATGGAAGCTAGGAAGAGAAACATCAGAAATACATTTGACAAAAGGGTAACAAATTTCTACTTAATTATTTACAATGGCCATATACAGCTACAGAGAGACAGAAAAGTAGTCAAACTCTTGTGCGTCAGACTCAGTTGTCTGAAAGAACAAGGGCATCATTTCGTCCTCACACTGTGCAAACAGTTCTTAAGATTGCATCTTGTTGATTTTGACGAAATTACAAGACTAGGATCCAAAGCTTCAAGCTGGTAATTTATGGCCACAGGTCACTCTGAATTGAATGTTTTCTGGGTGGAAAGAGACTATTTGGCCATTTCGTATGCATCTCATTTTGCCACTTAAAACATCTTTTTCATCATTGCTAAAAGCCACTACTTTTAACTTTGTTTTTCCTTTTCTCTCTCTGTCTCTCTTTTCTGTCTTTCCTTCTCTTTTTCTAGCTGCCTCTATCACTATCTCTAGGTTTCTTGCTAGAATAAAACAGGTATATTTTCCACTGAGCCCAATATTATAACAAACATCTACAAGAAAAGAGAGATTAAAGCAATTTACTTAACTTACTCAGTTTAGGTTAGAGGATTTTTTTTTGTTTTTGTTGTTGTTGCTGTTGTTTGTTTGTTTGTTTTTGCCATTTTTGTATAATTCAAATATTTCAGTTGTTTTATTCAAAAGGAAACCCCATAGAGTCCATACTTTAAATTATGAATTTATTAATTTTTCTCCCACAAATGATCACCTAGGTTTTCTGTTACTAAAACATAGAGATACATTTTCAGACTAATATTTGTTATCCTTTAGTATAAAATACATTTATTAGCCTTGACATTTTTAGGTTTGAAGTTGTAACATACATTAGATTATTTAAAAGTTTATCTTAAAAAATGAAATTAGATGTTCTTCAAGAAATGTCATAAAGAGATCCATATGGCTCTGAAAAACACTCTCTTGAAGAAGAGATGTCAGCTTACTTTTTGCAATAAAGAAAACAAAGATTGAGTAAATATATACATTTATGAGTTATAGACTCTATTTAGATGAGTTAAGTTTTCTGAAAACCAAAGTTCCTAAGAATCTATATAAAAATAAACATTAACTTCTGAAATGTCCGAGTATATCTTAAAACTTGCTTGATTTTCAGCACATGTAAAGAATGAAATGAAACTGGAAAATCTAATGTCACATTAAATGCAAAATGATTCCATTAATAGAATTAATCTAGTAATGTGTAAAATACAATTTCGCAATTAAATTGTTAAAAAAATAATTAGAAGGACTCGTGTGAATTTAAAAAAAAATTCTGAAAGTTGTAAAATCATCGAGTCTTAGAGTTAGTTGGAAGGAATCTTATGAATCATAATATGCCATCTAATAGGCAATTACTTTTATGACATCTTGAACAAGCATCCAGGCATTGAAAGGCCACATATGAAAATATAACTCATCTGGAAAGTCAAACCCTTTTTATTGCATATTAGATATCTTGGATTACTTACAATAGTTAAAAACTTTCAATGTTTCTTTTACTAAAGCAAAAGTAAGAGAGGTTTCCTTGGAATTTCCTTATCTCTTATTTAGGGTATATACATATATGAACTAGAAATCTCACATTTCCCATAATTAAATTTGGTATATTTTAGTATTTATCTTGGTGTGTTATTAACTTTCACATTAGATTCAGTATCCTATGAACAAAGAATATGTAAATAATAAATAATTACTTTTTAAAAATTTTATCTTAACATTAGTTTCAAGTATACAGTACATTGGTTAGAAATTTATGTAGTTTATGAAATGATCCCCTGAATAATTAACTATTTTTTCAACTTAAGTGAATTCTAAGTGGTCAGAATTATTTGTAATGTTGCACTTCTTTTTACACTAGTTATATCAGAAAATTCTACCCTTTGGTTTTAAAGATGTATTACAATAGCAAATTCAAAAGAGAATTGGTATAGGATAATAGAAATATTCACATTTAGGAAAAAATTTTCTCTAGTTTTACAAGAATTCCTAAGCCATTCTATTATTGGAGGAACCATCAAGAAGTTCCATATGAATGAGTGGTAGTAATAGACAAAAGTATAGATTTACCAAAAAATTACAGCGAAAGAAGCATCATTTTATATTTCAAGGGCTGTGCAGCATCCTAGATATTACCCTTTTTACAAACTAACATGTTACTAACCTACCACACCTTCACAGATGCTGACAGAGGGCATGAGACTCCCGGGTCAGAGACAAAGGACATCATTACTTTATCCCGTGCCATATAACAGACAGTGAATCAGTTCCCCTTGTCCGCCTTGTTCCACGCAGTTGAAGCAGAGCTTGGCTCAGGTGGATGTTACATCTTCTGGGCTACTGTCACAGCTGAAGAACCCTGAGCTTAGGAAACCCCTATCTTTTAAAAATGGCTATTAGCAAACCTATTCACACTTTTCCAAGGGTGACATTCTATCTTTTAAACTGCTCTGCAAACAAACCTGTATGCAATCCTGAAACAGGACACTGTTTCTATCTTTTAAGGTTTCTTGCTAGAAAAACATCCTTGAAATTTAGTCCAGGACAAAAGCTGATTAATACATGTGCAGAAATGTCATAAGGAATTGTTTCTCAACATTGATAATGTGAGTTAATTTTTAAAACTCTGTATATTACTTTATTAGGATTATAAGATTTGAAAACTAGTATAAGCAGCTAGAATTGACAAAACTGTTATGTGATCCAAAGAAACCTAAATACATACATGTATTTGTCACCAAAGATTGTAAAAAGCTTCCGTCGAATTTATCTACAAATTTGTAATTATAATATATAATCATTTTTCTGGTCTAATACTCTTGGGACAGTAACAGGATCAACATAACTGTTAGACAAATACTCTATTTGAAACATTGATTCATTTTGCATGAAATTCACCCTTGTTATAATTAAATTTGTCCTACCAGTTTTAGAAATTGATATTTTTAGTATTCAAATGTCTCCTGTCTTTTCTCTTTCTCCTGCTCTCTTCAACTGAAATAATTTGCCTGTCATCATCAAACCCATCTAAAGGTTCTCGCCCCTTCTGCTGCATCTCAGAAATAGATGTTATAAGTTCAGATCTTTGTGTCTGCCCCATTTTCGATGGTGCTCAAGTGATAGCTACAAAGTGGGGACAATGTGTTTCATATCCACATAATTCAAACTGTTTGTAATCTGCAGACTTGTGCTGCTTTGAACTGTCAAAGTCTTTCAGGAATTTTAAGGAAAACACACTTTCATTTAGTTAATTGCAGTCTATATGATCAGGGCTTATTTTAGAAGTGTGGCCACCATAAAGGAGAAAACATAATCTACAAAAATATTTGCTTTACATATAATCAACAAAGGATTAGTTGACATAAAAATTAAAGGATACTGAAATTTAATAATAAAAATTAAATCTAATAGAAAAATGGGCAAAGTTTATAAATAAGCATATCATAAGATAACGCAAACATTCAATACATATATGAAAATATGCTTAGCCTTAATATTTGGTACCACTAATTTGGCAAGAATAAAAATTTGTAAAACTATGAAATGCTGGCACACTTGTGTTCGAGAATGTTCTTCTACAGCCTGTGGGTGAAAACTGATATAATGATTCTAGAAAATAATTTAGTTACATCCTGCAAATGAGTAAAACCTTGTAGGTTTGTCTTAAGAAACATGGAAAAGAACACCATTGTAGCATTTTCTTTAATGTCATATAGTGAGAAACAACCTACTGTCCATTGAAAGAATGGTTAAATAACTTTTTATTGAATGAAGAGTATACAAAGATAAAAATAATTTTATTATAACAATGAGCATCAAAATTGTAAAAATGGAAAGTATATACATTATGAAAACATTTTTGTAAGAAAAAGCAAAAAACGAATTTAAAAAATGTAGTACATTTACAAGTAATACATACATTATAAAAATAAAGAGAATAATAAAACAAACCGATTTGGAAATTGTGTGTGTGTGTGTGTGTGTGTGTGTGTGTGTGTGTTCTTTCTGAGAGGAAGACAGACAAACTGGTTAAAAAAAAAAGATTTAGTAACGTTTCCTTTCATTAAATAGAGAGCGAGTTCACAGATCTTTAATTATTTACTGTTATAATTCATAATTTACACATGTATCTAACATGTGTACTATTTCAAAATAAAAAATGGGGATATAGAATGGCCTGAATATATAAACCTGGTAAAGGAATGAGTAGATATCTGACTACACACACACACACACACACACACACACACACACACGGGCGTGGGTTTAAGTTAAAAGGGTCGGGCGAGGCATTCCCTCTGCTGATGTCATAGAGTTTTTAGGCAAATCTTCCATATTTAACTTAGTCTTAATTATAAAAATCTATGGGGTTTTTAAGACTAACCAATCATCCTTGACTTTTGAGCTTAATTCTCTCTTAAATTTCTTAAGATGCATTCCCTCCCATCTCTATGAAATTGAAAATTTAGACTTTTAACCCTCTAAGTATTTTCTGAATTCTAAAGGGAATTAAATGTAAAATTAGAGTTGGCTTGTTGATTTCAATGATAACATCTTAGATATTGACTCTAGTGAAACAACTGGTAATCTGGAAAACGTGCTATGATTCCTTCTCCCAGGTGTTTTACTTGCATCATTGTATATTTACTTACTGAAAATGACTTATTGTTTTAAGTTCATTAAATATTTTCTTTAAAATTACAATATGTTTTTGTAATATTTATTTTTCTATAAGATGTTTTTAATAAGACAATGAGTAGAGACTTTAGGTTTCAGAATGTCATCGAAAAAGAAGAGTATTTTACCTGTTCTTCCCTTTTTGTAAAAAAAAAAAAAAAGGTAAGATTAGAACAAATTTAATTTTCAAGTAAATTTGGTACAGTGTTAATGCTGTTGTGCAATACATCTGTTTTATAGACTAATCAATTATTAATCACTGAATTTTAAAATGACTTAAAAAGTACATTAATATTTCATGAAACTTTGCTGAGTTGTGTGGTATCTCAATACATGCTTTAGACCTTTTATGGGTTCCATTGATGATTGCTTAAAAAAAAACCTCCATATGTTAATGTTTGTATGTATATTAATATTGGTTATCAGTACATTAGCAAATTTGGGGCTCAAACGTTCATGTTACTGGCGATTTTCTAAATTGTGGAATTCAATGCACCATCATTACAGGCTTCCTTAAAATCACTGAGAATATGTAAATTTTAATGTCTGCAAAAATGACATGCTTAGCATCATCATAAATAATACAAAATACATAGATTTTTATTCTAATTTACTCTTTTATCTTCAGATCTTAAAATAGAATGAAAAACTAGGTTTTTGATGAGAATGGATTCGACATTTAAAACTGTTTTATATCTGTAATTTGTGACTATACCATAAATTTTAAGTGAAATTATACTTTAGATTCCGTTGTACAGGATAGATATACATGTTTGCCAAAATATATTTAAAGAACCTTATAATAAAAATATAATTTTTGCTGATAATAACATTTGTAATATTTGTAGCTTCCAGGTAAAACATGTGTGTTTATTAACTATTCATTAAGTAGTAAAATTGTATTTATTTTCTTACATTTTTTTCCAGTAATTATACACACAAGGAGTACAAGTTAATGTAGGAAAAAAATATTGACTTTTTTTTTTTTTAACCCAGAGCATGAGGCAGTACTTGTGGTAAAAAGAAAATATAAATTATGTTTTTGTGCTCAAAAATGTGCATGTGTGTGTAATTATCTGCATGTTTTATATGTGCAGGAATATCTAAATGTATGCATGCACATGTATATATGTGTGAATATATGTTTATGTATGTGAATTGATAGATGATACCTATCTAGCTAGCTCAATAGAAACAATTATAAGCTTTGCTTATAATTAATGTAATTTAAAACAGAGATTTCTTAAAATAAATTACTGTTGCATAAAAACAAAAATTTTTATAATTAGTTAAACTCAACCACATAATTTTTAATTTTTGTAAGAATTCTGTAAAGATTAATATAAGTGTGAAATAAATAGGCTATTTTCTTATAACCCAATGATGAGAAAAATATAGAAAATAAAATGTGAAGATGTTGGCTTTATTATTATCATTCCTATTATTCAAACTTCTCATTCTCTCTCAATCATAACAAATCCTTTTTAAAAATCGCTCCTTGTATCTCTGTAATGGGATGGAATCCCTCAGTATTATGCTTTTTTTTTTTTTAATTATTAAACACATAGCTCCCTAGTTACTCACCCTGCAGTCCGCAACTTCAACTAAATCTACTTTGGTTTGGACAAGATGATTCTGAATTTTATCATAACTTTAAATTTCTATAAGTCTTTGTGACGACAGTCAGTTTAATCATTGTGTTTTCTATCAAGTTTCCCTTCAAATATGTAACTGTTCTTATATTGCATATATCTTTCATGTAGTATCACTTAATTTAATTCTGAAGGTCTATGTGGATTTTTTTTTCAAATTGAATTGGGGCTGCTTTTATATTTAACTAAGTTTATAGAATTGTAAATTTGTGAAGAGTTCTTCTTGTTCACCCCCATGATTATTGCAATCGTTCAAGCACCCACTTTTTGTGTCCTGAAGTATTATTAAATAGCTTTGACTTCCATTTTCATCATACTGTCACTTAATTGATTTTTTTCCTAAAATACAGATTTGATCATATTAGTCTTTTTAAAATCCTGTAATGGTTCCATTGCCTACAAGCTAATATCTATTTAAAGACACTTCATTGATCAGGTACATACCTCCCTGCACCTTCCTTTTCAATTATTTCCCAATTACACTCTTCACTTCTGAAACACATTAGACCTCTCCACATTTGTTCATGCCATTCCCTCTGAATAGAACACCTAACCCATTTCATTCCTCTTACTTCTCTTCCAAGCTTTAGCTCACGCCTTACTTCTACAAAACATCTCTCTGATCTACCTGAGAAGAGGCAGAGGCATCCTCCTTTTTGTTTTTCTTCAAAACCTCAAATTTACAACATTCACTAAGCTATCGCCATGCTGTGTTTACTTTTCCATTTGCTAACTTTAATATCAGTATTTGCTAAATGATATGTCTCTTTATTACATTCAAAGTTTCTGTAGGGAAAGGTCTTCATCTTTGTATTATGAGACTTAGCACAGGGCTGCAACATAGCAGTCTCTTGATTAATATCTATTGAAAAACAATAAAATGAAGCATTCACAGCAGAATATTAGCAATATAAGATGACTCCAAAACAAGATTATGCAAATGACTTTATAAATGTATGTTAATTTTTGTATTTATACATTTACATGAAAACTAGAGACAGTACAGTAAAGAACATCAAAATTTTCTGAAGTATTTATTATAAATACAGATTTCTGGGTCCCAAGACCAGAAATTTTGATTTCCTAGTTTTGTAGGACAAGAAATCTGTATTTTGGCTAACTCTTAAGTTGATTCTTTTATGTAATAAAGAATGAGAATAAATCTTTATAAAATATTGTAAGGAAAAAAGGGGTAATTTTTAATAGACTGATTGACATGTGAGGCAAAGTCTCATCTTTGTTTTCATAATGAGTAGAATTGAATTATGGAATTCTAAATCTCTGAATCTTGACCATGGTCAAGTTTCCTTATATGTCAATTCAGCTGTCTCCAAACATCTCAAGATGGAGTGTATACATTTTTTTCTTCTAAGAAAAAAGTTGTTTAACAGTTTTAGCAGTCAGAGTTGCTTGATGGTTTAAGCATTAAACATGTTCAGATGAAATGCCCCTTTTCTAAATTAAATCTTTGTTAGCAGAATTTATTGGGAGACAATCAAAGATTTACATAATATTTACAAATCTTTATCATTTATATATATATATAGTTTCATATATATATAGTTTCAGTAATCAGAAATTATGTGATGAAGCTAATATTTCTCTGAAATTTGGAATATAGTATATGAAATCTATAGTATACTTCTCCAGGCATATTTACGAAAATCTTTATATCCGATCCATGTTCTAAATATAATTATTATATAATTAATGGATGAAGAACATATGCACATCTAATTTTCTTCATTTATTTAGCCTTCTCTTCTCAGGGACATATATGACTTGCAAAGGAGTTTGAATTTTTGTATAGACACACACATGCACACACACACACTAACTCACATATTATTTCTTGTCTTAAGCGCCATATGGTCTCTTTTAAAATCTTTTGTCTTCCAGATTATACAGACTTTTACTATTGATTTGGCTTATCTAACTCATTTTCAGAAATGAAATGAGTTTTCTGATTAACTTGACTCATTCTTAAATGTATAGATTAAATGTCCCTTAATGTGTCTGCTCACATCTGGTATTCCAGATGTTTGCTATCATAATCACATAAAAATCGACACAGCATTTCCAGGGCCATGAAAAACACTGAAGAATGAATATAGGCAGAATTGTATCCCTTTCTGCACATGATTCCCTAGAAATTGGGTATTCTGTGCTGCACCACTCAAATCAATTCATCAAAACCCGAAAACCTAAACAGTTCTAATCCAGACTTAAATAGAGTTCTAAATAGCATGAAATTAATTTCCCATTCAAAGATTCTCCCGAGTACAGAAATATTCCCATAAGAAATCCCTAAAAGGAAGCATTTTTGAATTTTTTTTATCATCATGATCTTTTTTTTTTTTTTAATCAGAACCGGGATTTGATGGGGTCTGGTGCAGTCTGGGCCAGACAGCCTTGACCAAGAGGTAGACAGCCACCAAAAAGCATATTGTAAGGGAAGTTCCAAGTTGCAGGTATTAGAAGAGAGGGCAATGACACATAGGCGCCACTTCAGAGGCGGTTGTCATCAGACAATACATAGGGACACTGATGTATTAGGGCAATGCGAATATTAGGTTGAGTAGAGGAAGGTTAGATGTTTTAGAAAGTGAATGTGGTAGAAGGATTTATAATGCTTCCTTGTATTAAAAAAAATAAAAATAAAATAAAAAAGAGGAAGAAGAGAAAGCCGGGGCACAGAAATTTATTTTTTTAAACTTAACCTGAATTAATAATTGAGATTCTCAATATGAATGCTAGCAGGAATTTCTGAGTTCATGATTCTATATTGGGAGATTTTAATGAAAACTAGTAGGTAATTTTATATTTAGTCTTTATTCAATAATGGTCCTTTGCACAAAGTCAAACTAGAGAGTGTATATGCAAGTTAAAACTTTTAAATTTAAGTATGCTCTAATATATTGAAATGACGGGTATAAATAATCAAAATTAGGTGAATGAGTGATGCAGACTTTATTTATGGTTAAACATATTCAAGAAGATAAGTACAGAATGAAGGAGACACAATCTAATGAAAATATCTATGAAAATAATCTGATCTCCATATGAGCACATCATTTGAGTTCTCAAATTCTAATATAAAGAATAATCGATTAAAAGAATTCTGATTTTTAAACCAAGGGGAGCAATATTCCCCCATGTTCTACATACCTAGTCTGAGGTTCTGTCATCTATGTCACAGGAAAAACGTTAGCAAACAATTACATATTGAAGAAAGCAACAAGTTCAATTAGCAGCATATGGATAATTTGCCAAACATTTTGCTAGATAATATAAAAAGTTTAGAAAGTATTATAGAAAATACAATTTGTAGAACTGAGACTCTATTTACCTGGAAAAGAGAAGTCTTTGTATGAAGTGCAGTGAGTTTGGAAGGAACGTATCACATTGCACCTCTTTTGTATCAAAAAGACTGAGTGCCCAAGGGAATGACGGTCATAACAATAATGCCATAGAAAAGAAATGGAATGGACTATTTTATGAGGTGATAATTTTCCTATTAATTTACATGTTCAAGCAGATTGGTAACAATGTTTTGGCACCCCGAAAAAAATATGGGACTGCATCTTATGTGTGTTGAAAATCTCCTTGCAATTCTAAATTTTGTTTCTTCCCAGCTGTTTTATGGCATGTGCAGAAATAGAACCTAGGGATCCTGTCTAATTCTTTCCAATACACTCGAACTTATCTGGGTGATATGCACCAGCCTGCTTCATCTTCTTCAGCAGTGGATAACGCATGATAGTCGCCTCCTACCAGGGGAAGAAAATGATTAGTGCAATGTTGCCCCAACTATATGTAATGTGTACTAAAGAATAGCAATACAACAGCTTTTCTTTTCCAGAAGAATGGAAAATTACATATCGAATGTGAAGGACCATGAGGAATTTGGAAAAAGGGGTATTATCTGAAACTTAACTGAAAGAAACAACATTTCATTTACTATTTTGAAAAAAAATTCATGGTTATACCATTTCTTATGTCCTTAGACATAATAATTAGATTATACCTCTATTTTTTTTAACTTTTCTTATATTGTATTATAAACACTATTTTTTTTATCCATACTGTGATGGGATGATAATATGTGATGAGCATTTAATAAAATGTGTCCAATTTGCTTCTCAATTAGCTTTGAGAACAATGTAGTATATAAAAACATTATCAACCTATAATATACTCATTTCATTTTAATAATATGGGGGCTTAATATATGCCATACAAGATTGTTAATACATCATATAATTTTCTCATTTACTCAGGTTTCAATTACATAATGTAATAGTACTTTTTTCAATATTGAAAGAAAAGCTCATGTTCTCTTAATAAACATACCAAACTAATTGGCCATTGTTTACAGTCCCAGCAATGTGCAAGGTAATATAGCATTCAAAAATAATTTTAAGATTGTTCTTGACACAAGTACTTTAATATTTTCCCAAGAGATGTAAGTTATATCTACAAAATCACGTTAGCCTTAAGGTATCCTTGAAAGTGACCAAGATAAAGCAATCTTTCGCTAACTTTCATATGATTACAAAAGACAGTGTTTTACAAAAATAGGGATCATAAAAATCATTTTAAATGTGAAAAATTTCAACTTGTGCTTGAACAATGCAAATTCTTTACACGTCAGTTTTCTCTACTTCAACAGATGTTTTATATTAGAGTTTTTCCAACCTGTAATGTCTTTTGTCAGGAAAGATATCCTAGCTAGCATTGGTAACTATTTTGTTACAGTACACAGATGTGAAAATATATGGCTGCAAAAGAATTCCAAGTGATTCAAACCTGAGGGTACTAGTAACGAAACTCTGAAGAAATGCTCGTGTAGCAGAAGCAGTCTGAAAGTTTTGTGTCTCTGCCCACTATTCAGCATTTAGAATATAATCAGTTTTGTAGAAGGAAATGGTGTATTATTATAAGTGGCACACTGTTACTTGAGAGAGAAGTTCTCAAGCAAATTTTTTCTTTATTAAAGTCTACACAAATCGTGACTTGGATCTTTGATTATAAAGTGGAGAACTATCAAAATCCAACCTTAAAAAATAAAGATGATCAATTTGCAATCAGTTTAAGTCTTTGTAATATTTAAAATCATCCTCGAATATATTTTAGAAAACAAAGACTAAAATTGACTAATTAATTTCACTCTAGAATACATTCATTTTAAAATGGGTGAAAAATGTGGAAAAATATAAACTGTTGGGAATCAGCCAAACTGAGCTTCAAAGAATACATGGTTTTCGTTAGCCATTTATATATGATGACCACAATATGTAGTTTGGGAAATAATTCACACTGAGTGAATGTATATCTTCAAGTTATAGTGTGTGTTTTTCATTCTTTACATGAATATCATTAATTAGTTAAGATAATTATAACATTTTGTCCATCACTTAAATGAAGCAAGACAGAAAGGCAAATACAAAAATATGTCCGTGATATAAATGTAGAAGAATGACCACTTGACTTTAGTCAAAGATCTGAGTTTCAATCATTCAAGTTAAGTTTTTTAGATGTTATTATCTTCATCTATACAAAGTAGAAAATATCTAACTTCATAACTCACAGTGTTATTGCAGGTTAAAAAGTGATTATAAAATGAAAGTGTTAGAAACTAAGAAAGCATATAACTAAGCGATTAATAAATGAATAGAGAAAGGTTGAAAAAGTTAGTTTGCTTGAAGTCTATAAATTCACAGGCATCTTAATCCTATTTGAATGGTATGTGTTTCTTAAAGAAGGCAGATTCCAAAGAAAAAAGGTACAACCCTTAACAGACTCAGATGGTTAGGAGTGAGCAAGTGATCTAGGTTGCTTAATCTAGAGATGCTTAATCTCTTTCCTGAGACTTTGACTCTAGACCAAGTGACCCCTAGAGAAGGAAGAGATTGCAATTTGTGTTCCTACCCTCCACGTCTGGAGGCAGTAGTGGGAGCATTGACTGGTGCCAGTGTAGAGGCAAGGATGGCAGATGCATCAGTGAGGCAGGCTCACTGTGCCAGTCCCTCAGCCAAGGGTCCCTTGAGTTAGGCCCATTTTCTGAGTCAGATTCTCTTCTTGTGCTTTCTGGGACCAAACATTCTTCCAAATGTATTATTTTCTGCCTAAGAAAGACAGAGTTAGTTTTTGTTGCTTAGAATAAAAAATCTGACTGTGTCATGTAATGAATTCACAAAGAGTTTGTTTCGTTACAAAGATGGCGAAAGTAATATAGTTGATACTCTCCTTTAAGGATTCAAAATATGGTTATTGATTTCATGAGTTTCTCTTTGTTCTTAGAAAATACTTTTATGTTTCCGATCTTTTAGATATTTTAGTATGTTAATATTATCTTGCAGTGGTCTGAGACTTCTTCTATGATGCCTTACCTGAAATGGCCATACTTGAAGACAAACCATAATTCCTTTTATAGCACAACCCCCTATCAGAACTTAACTTATATTATGGTAATCACTGTCCTAAAAATAATAGAAGTGGCATGTACCAAAATAAGAGGGTTGCTATATTGGTAATGCATACGTTAGTGTCTACAGTTGTTCTACTTTTTACTGTAATACAGTGTTTCTTACCCTTCACTTGTGTAATGGAATTGATGGCCTATTTCTTAGGACTGATTTATTTGGCCCAGTTTGCATGAATTGACTTATTTTGGAACATTTGACAGAATAGTTGGTATCGAAATAATGCTATGTACAGAACACATAAATACATTATTGAATGAAGAATGAACTGAAAGATCATAAGTTCTCAAAGATGATACTCACAGCAAGAGCATTAAATTGCATAAAAATCAAGTCACCACTCTGAAATACACGGTATAATAAAGGCTTGAGAGAAAAATGTAAGACAAACTCAATTTCTCAGCTATTGCCATGAGTTTAGATGTGCATCCTGCTGTTATGTGAACAATTACCATGCCTGGAGGGAACTGAATGAATGCTGGCACCTATTGGTAGATGGAATAAAAACCTAAGCTTATTCTCCTATCATGAGGCTCACATGCCATATGCTACAAACTAATACATTAAATTGGCTTAACGAGGAAAATAACACATTTTACCATTGCTTGCTTACATTGCAAAACTGTAACACCATTGTATAAATTGCCTGTAATTCACTGAATTTATTTTTTCTTGCAATTCTTAGAAATTTAGGAGAACACAAACATGTAGAAAATATGCCAGTTGATTTGCTTAGGAGTGTAAGATACATTGAACTTTGACCTAAATATTATTCTCTCCACTTTCTCTTGAATCTCCCAAGCTCTATGCTATACATTTGCTATTGAATACTACGTTCTTTATGTATTTTTCATGAAATAGAAGACTGAATAGAAAATATGCAGATATGATACTGAATTCATTAGGTGGATTATTTTTATAATTATATTTTAATTGGGTAATTTTGACTTCCCTGTTAACTCTGTTGCTGTATTCCCTGTATAACAGATATGCAAAATGTCTAGCATAGTTTAGGTTTTGAGGCAAGGGGTCAGTATATGTTCAACTTTTGACTGACAATATATGGAATGCTTATAAACTTAGAAGACTGCATAACCAAATATCATTGTTTCTGACAAAGTAAAGAGAGGATGTATGAGTGGGAGCAGAGGGGATGAATAATTGCATCAGATAAAGAGGAAGTAAATTTAGTCCTCCTTTCTAATTACTCCTGGCAGAAATTCCACAGGTATATCTAACAGAAAAATGGTCAGGGTAGGATGAGGCCACTAGGAGTGAAAAAGAGTAAAGTGATTTTATATCCCTAGATCTCTCATCAAATTAGCTAGCCAACAATGTGTTCTGCATTTGGCCATGCATGGTGGAACATTCAAAGGAATATAGGACATACTCTTTCTTCTCAAGGAGCTTAAAATTCAAAGGGGTGTCAACACATATAAAGTTAAAGTATGAAAAATAACTCAGTAGAGAAGCATGAGATAGCATAAATGGGATGGAGCAAACTAGTGTGGGACTTCTGAAAAGCTGGACAGCTTTGTGCAGAACATTGGTGTTATTGGTTCATGAAAGATGTGAAGGATATAGACAGATAAGAAAAAGGTGTTAGAGAATGCCATGGAAAGAAAAGCCAGAATAAGCAAAAACATCATAGTAGCAACAAGCATGTTTGTCTTCAGGAGAAAGGAGCAGTGTTGCCTGATGAAATGTTACAGAATAATTTAATATATGTTTTGGTAGGAAGGGATAGATAGCTCAAGGAAAACACTAAAAACAAAACAAAACAAAACAAAAAAAAAACAGGGCAGATATTTGAATTTGCTCTGCTAGATCATAAAGAAATACTGAAGAAAACACAATTTCATTCAAAGCTAATACATATTAATGTAATTCTTAGCTACTGCCTGGCCGTTGTTCAGGATGTTATCTAGCTAAAATAATTTCCCTTGCTTTATAATTTCAAAGGAAGGAGAAGACTCCAGAAGCTGTATCATCTAGGATTGCCTAGCTATTATTAATGTTATATATTGGTAAGATATTTTAGGTATATCAGCTAGTAACAGTATGTGGTTTCTTCATTTTGAAAATTGTTTCTGCCTTGCTTAGGTGTTTATTTTTAGATTTAAAAAAAAGAGAAAAATAAAACATAGAATTTCTGGTGAAATTGGCACTTTTAAACTTTTATTTCTCTGACATCTTGCCTCCTACATTAAACTGTGTAGCAATGATAAATAAATACATAAAGAGGTATTTTAAAAGCCAAATAAAATAAGCATTCCCAAGTATTAGAAACAGAATATAAATGTAGAGCAATGAGTAGAGACTAAAACCACATGCACCCTGGGTTTCAGGCATCAGTGTAGGCTGCGGAAGCCTAACGTTTACTTTGTCTAAGTAATAAAGATAGAAACTGTACCGTATAAAGATGGGAAAACTGATACATGCTCACTTCTTCAAACCAGGGCTAAAGAGGAGTTTGTCTTCCTTGCCCACCGCAGTGCTTCTGTGATCATTGCCATCTTAGGGCTGAGAGAAACCCTGCACTGCATTGCCTCATACCAACGAACCAATTTTATGGCAGAAGAGGTATGACAATCAGCTCCTGATGCTAGAACCCACTGCTGCAATAATATATTGCATCACAAAGATATAACTTGCCTAATAGAATGATGGAATGTATAGAAAAGACATCATTAAGAAATAGCTCAGATTAATCTTTCTTGTGAGTGTGAGATTCTGTTTTCCAGTATTTGCATTGAATCACCTGCTTAGATATGGTGATAGGTCCTCAGACAGTAGGACTGATTTCTCTAAACTTTACTCCCAAAGACCTATTTGGGAAACAACCTTTGTAGATTTTGAAGAACAACTTTGGGAGGACTCACTAAACTAGATATTAAGACAGTGTGTATCATTAGTATAGATTTGCAAAATAGAGCAGCAACTGCACATTGTTAAATGACAGATTTGACTTTACAAAACAGTAAAGAATAAACTTTATATGTAGTAGAACTAGAATAATTGGTTGTTCATATGGAAAATATAAATTTATATTCTTTCCTCACATTGTATAACAGAAATGCATTCAGTTGACCAGCTAAGAAAGCAGCCACAGCCCCCAGCTTTCCTCCTTTTCCCCAAGTATTCCCCCACTAACATAAGATCCCATTGCCTCAGCCTTGATTTATAGGCTTTATCCTGAATACGAGACAGAACCAGGTTCACTGGGTGTGTGTCTGTGTGTGTGTATGTGTGAGAAAGAGAGGGGAGGCTTTCAAAAACATCTATATGAGGTAGATTAAAATTTGAAAGAGAAAAGCAAAATGTTCAAACTATATAAAAAAATATAAGATATGACCTTTTTTAGATTCCAAAATTAAGTGATATCATATAGTATTTGTCTTTTTCTGTCTGACTTATGTCCCCTAGAACAAATAAATAAAGACAATTTTTCAAAAAGAATGTAAGACCTCAGGGTGAGAGACATATCTTAAACAGGAAACAAGGAGCACAAAATGTATAGGAAAATATTTATAAATTTGATCATAATTAATTTAAATTTTGCCTAGAGATGCCATAAACAAAGTGGAACTCCCTCCCCGCCCCCCGCAATCTGAAAAAAATATATTGATTGGGCATATATAAAACGTAAAAATTGAATAATAAATCAGTAACAAAGTGACAAATAATGGGAAATTTTTCCAATTTTCAATGGGAAAATTGACAACCACAAGAACAATTTACAGAGGAGAAAATGAGCAATGAACACACCTTTAACACTAGTAACCACAGAAATGGAAATTAAAACACAATTAGATGTCATTCTCATTATTAATATTATTTGGGAAAGAACTTTAAATTACTCAGTGATGCCAAGAACTATCAAAGACGTGGAAAAATAAAATTAAGAATGGTCTCATGCTCCTGATAGAAGTATAAAATAACAGGAGTGTTTTGGGAAGTAACTTGGCAAAAGTTTCAGAGACACTGTATCATTGAGAATGATGTTCAGGTATAAGTAACGGTAAACCAGATTACAGTGGTTTAATCAAGCAAGGGGTTTGTCTCAGACATTAAAATAAAAATTATCTGGACAGGCATCCCAGGGCTGGAGCAGTGGCTAGCAATGCCCTCAAGGAACCAGACCTATTTTGTCACTCTGCTTTCCTTAATGTGTGGCTGCTGCACCTCCAGAATCACCGCAGTTCCAGGCAAGAGAAAGATTAGAGGTGATTGAGTTGGCATTAGCTATTTATACTTATATTGCATTGGCCAGAACTATTTGATAACTTAGCCATCTCTTGCAGCAAAGAAGTTTGGGATTCAGACTAGATTGCTTTTCAAACTCTAAAGTTGAGAAAGCCAAATGTAAAAGGAGTTGGGACAGTGTTGAATTAGATGGCTTTCAATACTCACATGATAGGCATACTTGAACTCTTGTGCGAATATATATCATCTATCTATACATTATATATATATCTGTGTGTATAGATAGATAGATAGATAGATAGATAGATAGATAGATAGATAGATAGATAGATAGAAATAGATATATTTAGAGATATATAAAATATATCCTGGTACCTTCCTACTCAATGTGATCTGTGCTCTGTGAACAAACAACAAACATATCACTTAGCAATTTTCTGGAAATGTATAATCTCAGGCTCCTCCCAGATCTAGTGAATCAGTATCTGCATTTTAGCAGGAGTCCCAGGTGGATCCACATGCAAATTAACTTTTGAGAAATATTATTCTAGAGAAACCCTTGCACATATAGCATTGTATCTTATAAGGGAAAATAGAAATAACATAAATGCCCATCAATAACAGGATATTGAATATATTCAAGTTTCAGAAAATTGAAATAAATATTGAATAAATATTTATTTATTCAATAGATAATTTATAGAGCAGTTGAAATGAATAACTAGATTGATTCATATGAATCGGGGCAAATACTGAAAGTATAATATTGATAAAAAAAAGAATGCAGAATTAAATCAACAGTATGGTATAAGTTGTTATATTTTTTAAAAGTAAATATCAATATTTCATATGGATACACATATGCTTATTTAAAATACTTTTTTAAATGGATAAAGGATGCTCATCAAATTCATGGTACTGATTAACTTGGGGTAAAGATGAAAGAAAATGTTATTAAAAAAAGTAGAAAGTGGTTTTAATTGCATCTCTTGTGTTTTATTTCTTAAAAAAATGAAGCAAACATTGCAAAATATTAAGAAATGTGTGTGTTTGCACTTGTATCTGCAAAATTATTCTCTAAAGTTTTTGATATGTTTAAAGTATTTCATAAAATATTTTTAAAGATAAAATGAATGCAGATAATTTTTTGAAAGGATAGTAATGGTGTAATTCTTTTCACGCTGGCAATTTGTTCTTAAATGATTTAACAATAGCTGGGTAAAATGAATACATTATTTATGAAGATTAAGTAAGTCAGCATTAGAGCAACATTTGTAACTGATTTTTATGATATGAGTGCAGAATATTTCAATGAATTTGCAGCTCTCTCCTGGTAATAATACAGTTAGGAAGCTCAAGACTATATCTAAATACATGCACACATATTTATAACAAGTATGCTTCAAAACTGCTAAAGATGAATGGAAAAAATATGGTGAATCTGAATATTATGCCTGTTTCTGAAAGGAATTTAAATACTCTTGGAACCTACACTCCATTCTCCCAGCCTTTCCTAGTCTACCTCTCCAACTGCTTTGACTACGACAGTGATGTTTATTATATGTTTGCACCTTTTCAAAATATTATATCTGCTTGAAAAGTTTGCATCCCTGTTCTTGTCATTATGTTTACTTCAGTTTTAGTACATAACTTTCTCTGTGTTTTTAGTGCTTAACATTAACACTAGAAATAGCATATATTTTTTTACACTGTGAAAACAATTTCTTAGCATGTAGCACTCCTAGATATAAAAAACCCTCATTAATAAATGGACTGTTCACTCACTCTCTCTGCAATGTGTACCACTTTCACATTTATAAGAGAGTAAACTAACGGGAAGAAAATGTAAATGACATGTGAGGACTCACAATAAAGAGGAGAAGGAACAGAGTTTGTGACAATTTCATGCTATTTCCACTCTGTTCTCTTTGAATCTTTCATTATCTTCACAATATCTTGAAATTAAAACCCAGAGACTTGTAGATTTCTACCAAGATATGATAGATTTTTAGTTTATTCTGATATTTACCGTAAGTACCATTCCTTGTCTTCTCCCCGTAATACATGTCAAGATAGTTGATTGTTATAAGAAGCTAATCCATGGCTACTTGACCGTATTTACCTGCATACACAGATGTCTGAAGCTAGAGCATCCAGAGGATAATTATAGAGAGAGAGCTGGCAAACTTTTAAATTGTTGAACCAAGAAGGAAAAACTAAATGTCATTAGTTGCACATAATATATTTCTGTCCCTAGTAAATGCAAAAGGACCACTTAAAAACTAATAAACCTAATGAGTATTCAGTGAAATAGCCAAACAAAGAAACATACCAAAATAATAGCTTTCCCAAATGCCTGCAATAATCAGTTAGGAACTCAATGCACGTGCACGCACGCACACACACTCACTCACACACACACACACACACACACACACACAATTTAAAACAACAAAAAAAACTACTAGATATTTAGAAATGAACTTCAGAAATTAGAGAATAGTGTAACTAAACAAAATAACAAAACAGTAAAGAAATGTTATTTTAAAAGGACTAATAAAAGACTATCCCTGAAAAGGAAGAATCGATAATACAAATATGTCAATTGTCCTAATATAAACATGCTATTTCAATGCAATATTCTTCAAAACTGTAATAAGAAGTAGATATACATGTGCTGACATGGAAATATGCTCAACATATATTATTAGTTGAGAAAAAGCAAGATGTAAAATAATATCTGATACTTTATCAGTCATCTATAGTTGTATATACACAGGATACATAGAATGTATATGTATTTTTCTTCTTCTGTGTGTGCATTTATGCAGAAATGGAGTAATCCACAAGAAACTCAATATTGGTCATTGCTGGGAAACAAATGGGAGGGTTGGGAACAGGAGAGCTTTTTATATATTATGTATGTCTATGTTGCTTGAAATTTTTATAATGACCATATTATATTTGAAAAAAATGAATAAAACAAAGAAACAAAATGGAGCTTTGTCATATTGGGGAACATAAAGGAATCATTTTTAGAAACCTCTGGTTTCTTTACAAATCCGTTTAAAGAAGGGCAACAAGGTATACCGAATAACGACCCCCCCGAATATGTCAACATCTGAATCTCTGGAACCTGTGACTATGTTACCTTACATGGTTCAAGGGACAGGCAAATGTGATGAAGGATTTTGAGATGGTAGGGGCGATTATCCTTGGTTGTCCAGGTGGGCCCAGTGTAATCGCAGGTCTCTATGCAGGAAGGAGGCAGAGGAAGATATGAGTACAGAGAAGAGAGGGAGATGTGAAGACAAAAGCAGACATAAGTGAAGCAGCCATGAGCTAATGCATGTCAGCAGTTTCTAAAAAACTGGAGAAATCAAAACTGGAGCCTGTTCTTTCCTGCAGGCACCGGAAAGAAGCAGTAGTGCCAACACTCCGATTTTAGCCTTTCAAGATTGATTTTGAACTTCTAGCCTCCGGAACTCAAAGAGAATAAATTTGTATTGTTTTAAGCCACTAAGGATATGGTAATTTTTTACAGCAACACCAAGAAAATGAATGTAGGCAGGAAAAGTGCAGAGACAAATGATAAGTAAAGGTAACCAGGTAACCTGCATGGCCAAAAACATAAGTTGATGCAATTGAGTAAGTTTGGCAGTGCCAAGCAAGAGGAAAAAGAGACTGAGAATTACCATGATATAGGTAGAGCCAACATTTAAATCACAAGCTGAAAATTTAAATGAAAACCTAGGATAAAACTGAGTAAAAAGCCAAAGACTAAGATGGTTGTGAGATCAGTTAGTTGGTGTTAAGTGTATGTATATTAAGCACAAAGCTTGAGATAGAAATGTAATGAAGAATAAACTGTACCTTCACAGAGTTTACAATCAGACAAAGACAAACCACTGTATAATTTTAGACAGATGTTTGTGATCACTTGCTATGTAAAATTATTACTCTGACGTCATTGATGGGGTTGGATTAAAAAGATAACATTAACCATAAGAAGTGAAGAAGCCTATGCTCGATGTAGAACCCACAGGAAAAGCCTAGCTCAAAAGTGAGAAAAGATCAGTCACAACAGCCATAAGGGTTAAAGGTCAAAGGAATGAACTATGCTCATTGTATAAACTCTGGAACCCAAAGGACTCTTAAGTGTTGACCTTGGGGAGAATGGTTTAGAGTTGCCGATGTCCCGAAAAAAAAGGAATACACTTTTATTCTCCTAAATAGAGCATTAATCTATATGAAAAAAAATTACATTGAACACATCAATGTCAAACAAGTATTCTTAGCCTAAATAATGTCACTTTGCTTCTAATTATTCCTAACAGTTCCATTAATCTACTTCTAACCCTCATAATGGAGAGATGGAGAAAAATGTACACACACACGCACACACAGATAGGCAGATTTGTTTTATACAACATTAAGAATTCTATTAAGGTTTTGGAAAGATCATCTATTTATTCAATATCTACATTTTTTTTCATCCTACAGTATTGGTTTTAAAAAATAAACCTTTGATAAGGGTGGGGTGGTCTCGTTGATCTGCTCTACATCCGTTTCAGTGTCAGGCACACATTATACACTAATTGGATTCCTGATGCATCTTTAAAAACTAATTTCAAAACACTAAGTAATCAAGGGCTTTGTCTTCAGTACAAGGCACTGCATCAGCAAAAAGTGTTTATTACTTGGCCACCTGTGTTCTGCACAAAGCAATTTAAGCAGACACAGTCCCTGCCCCGAGGAACTGTCTAAAGCCAGTGCCATTTTAACAGTCAAAGATAGTCAGACAACTATACTAATGACAAACACAAGCTACTAACATTATTAAAAAATAAAAGAACCCAATTCATAATGTTATCCAAACCCAAAATGAGCTCATATTTTATTTGGGGAAAAAATGACATGGAAACTTGTTAAATACTCAAATGTCAAGTTAAATAATGCATACGAAAATTCTGTTTAGATTCGAGAGATTGAAAAAAATAAAATACAAATGTGTTTCTTGATTAAAGTGTGTCATAATTGGCACATTTCATATAAAGTGGACTTTAGATAGTTTACTTATCTGAGAAACTGGTTCTTATACGTCTTTCTGCAAATTCCGTTAGATCGTGACCTACTTGATGGCATGACCAAGAGATACTACTATTTTTACATTAGTTTTACTATGGTGTCTGGCATATAATATCAACCTTACAAAAATGTTGAAAATGACTGAGAATTAACAGTATAAAATAATGTGGGAGCTGGTTTCCCATGATAAAAGTTCCTGTTCGTTCCTTCTTCCTAAGCCTGCTGTTTAATATTTGCGGAGGATTATGAATATACTAATGCCCTTCGGTGCAAAGGATAAGCTAGAACACCCTGAATTTTCTTTAAACATTTTCCCATAATACAGATTTTCTGTTTGCTTTATACACCCCACTATCAAATGTTTCTTCAGTTGCCAAAAGAGGGGTCAATTAATTTCTATTTGAGTCCATTTTGCAAGCCCATTAAATATGGACATACCACACAATTCCAGGGAGCACCATGTACACAGACATTGATATGTTGGGTATTGATACCCCTGGAGTTGTACATTATGATGGCCCTGAATGAGTTAGGGTAGCATATGTGATTTTCAGGATAGATACCGACTTTTCTCACTGATTGATGTGTGCAGACATCACACCCAATTAAATAAATCTCTTCACTAGAGGACTCAGTCTCCCTTCCACGATACAATTCTTCTCTTAAAATATCACTTTTGCCCCCCCTCCAATGGGAAGAAACAAATTAACAAATAAACTACAAAATTAGAATATTTATGGCATCAGCATACATTTGTTCTAGAGAAAAGGAATTTCTTCCATCAAGCCACAGAATAACTTTATCTAATAATAAAGTTTTGATACCAGAAGTCACTGAATTAACTGCAAGTGTTCAAATCTATTTAAAATTATTGATAATCTGTATTCAGGTTTGTGCCATTATACAAGGTTTAGAACAATATTCTAAGCATAGTTTCTGCCTCTAAAGAGTTATATGGGAAAATAAGAATTACAAAGTACATAGAGTGAGATCTGTTATCAGGTCTTTCACTATCAAGGCTCTTGGGGAAAATTCTCATAATACATATAAGGTTGAATTCTGGATAATCTACTACACTATTTTAAATTTGTATCTTATATAACTGTCAAAGGGTATTAGAGATAAATAGATGGATAAATGATAGATGATAGATAGATGGTAGGTAGATGATAGATAGCCAGCCAGCCAGACACACAGACACACACATACACTTTAAAGAATGGGAGGAAAACAGAATCAATAAAATAAGTAAATTAAAAAGAAATCAAAGCTTTTTTTCACATCTACTGTAGTAGGCTAAATAATGGTCCCCAATGACATCAGGTCATAATCTTCAGAACCTGTAAATGTTACCTTATTTGGAGAAAAGCATCTTTGCAGATGTGATTAAACTAAGGATTTTGCAATAGAGAGGTTATCGTGGATTATTAGGGTACACCATAAATGCAATCATATGCATCCTTATGAGAGGGAGGAATAAGGAAAGAGGGATGAAGGGAAAATGAGATGTGATGACAAAATAGGTATTTGAAGTCGCTATGCTGGTGAACTGAAAGATGGAGGAGGAGGCGATGAGCCAAGGATTGCAGCCCTAGAAGCAGGAAAAGGCAAGGGAACACTTTGTTCTCTAAAGTCTCCAGAGGTAGTAGGGCACTGCTGACACAGGTTTCAATCCAGTGGCACACACGTTGGACTTCTGACCTCCAGAACTGTAAAGGAATAAATGTGTGTTGTGTTAAGCCACTATGTTTGTAGCAATTTGTTATAGCAGCCACGGGAAACATATACATATTTTCAAATATAGAACTGAAGTCTTTAAACATTGGTCTTCTTCAAATGCTGTCTCTCTCTTCTTTAAAATAATTAACTAATTCCAGAAGCAAACACCTTCATAAAGGCTTTGTAAATAAAGCAAATAATACTTATCTATCTTTTCATTTATTGGATTTACTTTATTTCTATTTATTGGATTTTAAACTCCAAGCTTACACTTAGGTTCTAGTCCCATGTGATGTATACATTAGACACATCAAATCATCACATTGTACTCCTTACGCTGACACAATATTTATTATATGTTAATGGTATCTCAATAACACTGGAAAAAAATAAAAACTCTAGGCAAGTTTGGATGTACAGTCAAGTGAGAAGATACAGATGGTGCCTATCTTACGAAGACAGAATTGAAGCACAGAAGAGAAGTAGGGGTTCTCACCGTAAGGATGAGTTTACTTAAAACTTATCAGGCATTAATGACAGTTCCAAGGAGTCATCTGTACTTTTAGAAGCCTCCCTGCTGCTCAAACTTAATCGCTACAACATCCCTCAAAATGGCCAGATGCAAACGATGAGTTTTTTTGCCCTCCCTGTGCAAATGCAAATATAAGATCAGTATCCCCTCCAAAACAGATTGGTACCTTAAACAATTCCTGTTAGTTTCTTGAATTGCCAGTGAAGTCATATCATCTAGTTGCATGAAACTATCCGTGTTCCCTTTTTCTTCTTACATTCAAGCATTGATATTAAAATCACTTTTTTTTTTCACGTTCTAAACTACAATTTCTGGCATTTGTATGTGATTTATAATTGAGAAGTATGTCAGATGACAGATTCGGAGGTTGAGATTTACCAGCAATTTAGCTATCTGTTCAGGTGCAATCCTACCAATAGCTTGTATCTGTTCATGTTTTTGTCAATTTAGTTAATTTGCCTGTGCAACACAGCAGAGGTTTGAATTTTAACTTAAATTCAGATGCCTAAACATATCTTAAAATGTCTTTAAAATGATAACACTACAATCCAGCATCGAAAAAAAAATTATACACAGAAAATTGTCTGTCAAACACTAAGCAATGTAATCAAAGGTGGTAAAAATTTCCAAATTTTCAGTATAAGATAAAACTTTTTAAAATTAGGAGTTCATGGGAAATGGATTCATATGTGATGAAAAACAATGACAAAGATGCCAATAGCTATCAAAACAAAAGTGTTTTGGCAGACTTTAGAGAAGAACTATTTAATTTTCAACAATGTTTAATTTAATTATGACAAAAACAAAACAAGAATTTAGCTAAAAGGGCAATGCAGACAGAATCATGCTATTCTGTGATATTATTGGAAATCATATACGGAGTCCTAATGATGCTTATATTATAAATTAAGGCTTAAAAATCTTATTGTATATTAGAAGGGTTTCACAGTGTTATAATGATTGTCAATTAACTGAGTGATTCGCAAAAATTGTTGCACTCCGGAATTGAATTAGATATGGGCTTAAATCTAAGTGTGACATTTAAGAGTGAATATGGTTAGGAATTGAAAGGGTAAATTATTAATTTTTGATTCATTAAAAAGTTCTAGTTTTAACAGAGTTCATTATCCAAAAATTGACTATGTGTTTTGTACCTAGAAGGTTTGTTAGTTTCACAAAAATATGACAGTAAAATCATGATTAAATGCTATAGCTAGGTCTCAGTAGTGTTCCAAGGAACTAGAGTCACAGCTCCTTGGGATAAGTCTGGTGTTGTGTAGGAAAATTAGTGAGAATTTATCTGGAGAACGAAGGTCTCATGAAAAAGAGTCAAGAGTATGAGTTTGACCATCACTCTTCATGTTGGCATTCTTTAAAGATTAACTTTTAATTTTATTAAATAAAAAATAATGAGTTTTTTATTAGTTATCAATTGATAAGTGGTCATATGATTCCAAATCCCCCCTCTCAGTATCCTTGCAGATTTTGAAAATTTCTAGTTTAATTCTTTTTATACCATAGTTAAAGATACTCTGCTAGAAATTTTACTACGTCTAAAATATGTCTATTCTGGGTGGCTTTCAGAAAGGTACACTAGGCTGTGTACTTAATACTTATTGTTTCCCAATTCCCCCATTTCCGCTCTAGGCATCGAACAATTAAACATTGCCCTTAGATCATATCTACATTATTTGATTATTTATTTATGTATTTGGAAAGAACAATTTTTAAATTTTGGACTTTCTAAACACATAAAATATTTAGTGGAGAAAGACATAATTTACATTCGGAATGAGATCTATACAGGCCCATGCAGGACTATCTCAGATCATCTGCAATAGAGGTTTTATATTAATTACCACTAGCTCTTAAATGTAGACTTGTTAGAGCATTCAGGCAAATGTGACTAAGAACAAATGTTTCCATTGGCCTTTATTCATCATTGAGAACTGCTTTGCCCTTTGCTTGGCTATTGTGTGTCCCATGCTTTTTAGCAAGATTGTTTCTTGGAGGCTGTGTACTTAATACTTATTGTTTCCCAATTCCCCCATTGTCACCCAAAATAAGTACCGAAGGATGAGGCAACTGAGATAAGCATCGATGTTCACTTTGTTCTCAATCTGTCAACCTGAAGTTCAACTGAAGCTAAGTATATGGATAGCAGTTTTCAGCAGTGTTCCGCTGTGTAGCAAGAACACTGATTAAATGTTCAGTGTTATAGTTCAGGTTGATACCTCTTGCTCATGAGAAACTTGTCAACTCTCTTAGCTCCTATATGGGCTCCATCTTTTCTTTAAAAAATAAAAATAAAAAATTTTAACCTTTCTAAGTAGCTTGAAAAACATCTGTAATTGTCAGCAACCTGGCAATCTCATTTTTATTCGCCCTGATGCTGCGGAAGGCTCTGGCTTTTCTTGGTGTTGGACTCACCTACTCAAGACCACCCTGCACAGCCCTTATCTTTTCTTTCTTTTTTTTGTTTTCTTGTAAAACATGTTTTCTTTTTATCAAACATACACAGATTTAATATCAGAGATCTAGGAAACTTGTTATGAAAAATAATTTGTGGTTCACTCTCATATGTTATGCCTAGTCACCAGGGCCAGCAAATTTCATATCATATTTATTCTATGATTTTATCCACATTTCTTGATTTTCTTTGGTTTTAGATACTATTTACTTCATTTCTTGATTTTGAAAAAAATTTAGATATTATCTATTAAATTCTACCTATGGATGTTTGCGGTTTATCTCTTATATTCAAACACCACCATAATCCTCATCCTCCCAATATTACTGTAACAAAAATTTTGGTTATATTATATTCTATTATTTCCATTAGCATTACTATTTAATTATTTAGTATTATCCACAGCTGAGCTAAGTAATATATTAGTATTATATTTCTTTTCTTACACAATTTCTTTTGTTTTCTTCAAATTTATAGTGTAGTTATTTTTAATTGGGGGGATTTTGGGTACTTTTCCTTAGTTCATCCTTAAACTCTCCTACAGAAATAAATACCTCTTTTAATATAGTCAAACACACCAAAATTTGTATTAGTTCTTCCTTCCTTCCTTCCTTCCTTCTTTCCTTCCTTCCTTCCTTCCTTCTTCCTTCCTTCCTTCCTTCCTTCCTTCCTTCCTTCTTCCTTTTCTTTCTTTCTTTCTTTCTTCTTTCTTTCTTTCTTTCTTTCTTTCTTTCTTTCTTTCTTTCTTTCTTTCTTTCTTTCTTTCTTTCTTTCTTTCTCTCTCTCTCTCTCTCTCTCTCTCTCTCTCTCTTTCTTTCTTTCTTTCTTTCTTTCAACAACAACAACTTTCTCTCTCTCTCTCTCTCCTCTCTCTCTTTCTTTCTCTTCCTTCCTTCACTTCCTTCCTTCCTTCCTTCCTTCCTTCCTTCCTTCTTCTTCCTTGCTTCTTCTTCCTTCCTTCCTTCTTCCTTCCCCTTTCTTTCTTTCTTTCTTTCCTTTCTTTCTTTCTTTCTTTCTTTCTTTCTTTCTTTCTTTCTCTTTATTTCTTTCTCTTTCTTTCTTTCTTTTCTTGGAGGGAGTTTTACTTTCTTTTTCTTTCTTTCTTTTCTTGGAGGGAATCCATCTACCTGCTCTAATATGAATCACTGTCTGCAACATTGCTATCAACCTTAGGGGTTCATTTGTGCTGGTCTCCCTGCTGAAATTAACAGTTCTCCACAAATGTTTCTCATTCCTTGGCTTTTAATTCCTATTTAGGAATGAGTCATAAATATCCTAATGCATTGTAGTATATCAACTGGTGATCATTATCCCATAAAGATGAGGCACGAACCCATCAGCCTCGTTGAGAATATATAAATGTTCCCTCCTGAGTTTTTGCATTTTCTTACCTCAGGTAGAAATTATCCAGTCTCAAAATGACTGCCCCAATCTGGATGCATGTTCGAGAAGGAGGCCAGATGTTCCCTGTTAGGTCTGCAAACTTTCAGTTAATCTCGTTGTTTCTGTGCAGAGTCCTTTGTTTCGCCATCTCCAGGAAAGAAATTTACAGACTACTCACCAGTGTTGCCTGGCTCTGCAGGATAAAGGAGAAAACCTTTGATAACTACTCATATGAAACAGTCTTCAAATAATCTTCTAGCTTTTAACCACAGCAATGCTCCTCCGTTATAACTCTCTCCCATCGCTGAGATTTCCCATAACTAAGCTACTTCTTGACTGTCTAACTGAATGCTTAGGTGTTAGCTTTCTCAGCTCTGCTGAATTCCATCCACATTCCAACTTCAAAACTTCTGTTGACATATAGCTTTTATTTTCTTTTTAACTTTCTATTTTTGTGCTTATGTGTTTATGACTTTCTATAATGTATATTGTTATATTGACAGAGTTTCCAGGGAACATGGAGACAAAAGCATGTGTTCAACCCACCTGTTTAACTTACTCACTGCTGCTTCTGCAATCAATTTCTCATTAGTGAAAATTTACACCTAACTGTTGTCCTCAGTACAGTGCAATGCTCTTCATTTCTCTCTTATTATAAAGCCACGGAGATTTCATCTCCTAGGAGGTGGGCGGCACCTCTGTGCAATTTTACTGTCTTCAGCACCAATCACCTGGTTGACTATAAAGTAATCTGGGAGTAGCAGTATTTCTAACTGCAACCATCAAAACAGGAACTTTATCTAAGTAATACAGAAATCATCATTATAGGTGCATTAACCAAAAACAATTTTTCCTCTCAATTTGTAATGGCTTAAACTGAGTCTTTAAATATGTAGACTCCATGCACTATTTTTCTGTGGAACTTCTGCTTTTCTAAAATATGTTCTGTTGACTCTCTGTTGGCACTTACTTTCTAGCAATATGCACAAATTTACAACTCTTTTTATCTTTGAGAATCTTAGTGTTGCTGCTTTTTAGGTATAAGAAAATATTCATAGTACTATAATCAGCCACACAAACATATTAACCTAAGATGTGGCATTGGAATCCCTCCTAGAAAAGTAATGATTATTGTTCAGCAAATTATACCACTGACACTATATGAGGAAGTAGAGATTTCAAGCTCAAGGTTGTTAAAAAAAAAGAAAAAAAGATATAAGCTAAACTGCATGAGTCAAAGAGAAGGATTTCTTTTGCATCTGAGCAGTTAAGGGATTGGAGTCATAGGAGATAGGGAGAGTTTGAGAAGGAAGCCAGGAAAGTTTAGATATTTTGCATTAATTTGACTGAATTCTTGAGAATGGAAACAGAAATGACATCAAGGAAATGTACAAATAGGACTTTAATTCTTTCATTAGTGTTTTATTTCTTAAAAAGAAATCTGAACTAAATATGGCAAAATGGTAAGCTATATTAGACTACATGGTAGGCACATAGATTCCATGATGTTTCTTTCTGTACCTTTATATATGTTTGAAATACTTCATAATTTAAGAACATGCAACAACAGAAGAATATGGACTGGTGCCCCTGAATTGGAAAATCATATCTATATTAAACTTAGAGAACGAGGCCTGTGGTTGGAAGTTTATGAATATCAGCCTTATCAGAATTTTCCTAAATCATAAGACTTAGGCCTTGGACTCATCTCAACATCTGTCCAAAGTTTATCTTTTATCTAAGAGGTAAGTTAAGGAGAGAAAGAAACTATGAATGTAGGAAAGAAGTGACAATGATCTTCCATTAGAAAAAAGCAGAATTATAAAGATATCAGCAGATATTAGAGAACTGCCCAAACTGTAATATTTTTTCCATTGTACCATGCTACTCTACGCAGGCAGATTCCCAGACTCTGCTGCCCTGCCCCCACCTCCCAACCTGTGCCTCTATTTTTTATTTTGTTTTCTATGTCATGTCTTATTTTCTCATCTATTTATTTGCATGTCTTATTCCCTATTGTCTATAGTTAATTTATACCTATCAATAATTATCAAATAAGAGTTGATATTGTTATCATTTAATATTTCTGATTTGTCATTGCTAATACAGAATTTCCTAAACTTAATTGAGGATTGAAGGAACTTTTATTTTTCAAACATGACATCCCTGTTATCGTCTGCAATACTAGTATCTCATGGATATACCTTGAAAATGATAGAGTAGATGATTCTCTAAGGTGCATTCAAGGACTAATATTAGATGTTTCCATCATTTCCTTGAAATATTGCCCCTTCCTGTGCTGGTGGTAGATGTTCTGCTCTAGCTTATTAAACAACAGATGCTTAGGTATCCTGCTGTCATCCAGGGAGCAGGTTTATTTTGTAGCAAGTGACACTTCCAGATGGTGAACTGGATGCAGTCTAGCAAGCTGTTGATGAAACGGCTCAGGAAATGGTGTAAGGCATTTGCGGGCAGTCCAAATTTCATTCAAAATTAGATATTAACACCATGTTTTACACATTCAAATAGTTTGGAGCTTAACGCCAGGGTTCAGCTTTGTCCGTTAAGCTCATAAAGGTCATGCTTCATCATTAAACTTCATATACTTTCTCAATTAGAGTGTTATCTTAGTAACAATTTTTATAAAGTGTTGTCATTTCTGTCTTACAAATAAAAACTGCCATATCTAGTATACTAATAGTTATATGATCTGTTTTAACCTATCCAAATGCAGCATTTTATGTACTCCAGTAAGTTAAATATTTTTTGTATCTCTAATTTTTCATTTTTATTTTTAAATGAAATGAAGTATTTATTCACTTTTTTAAACTGATTTTTTACTTTAAAATTAGTTTTTCAAGAATAATATCAAGCACATGTTAAATTATGTAATTTAGGTGTATTAAGGTATAATCTTAAAATAATAGATAACAAGAAGTATAAAAACTCCTAAACTGATGAAAATTTTGAATAGAGATCACTACATCATACATAAGAGTTTATAAAAACCTAATTTTAGAATCTATTTGAGTTATTTTGAAATAAATACTATGGCATTAGCATCATTTTCTACTTTCTCCCTACTTGCCTCACAGGCATAGTGTTCTATAATTATCTCATGGCAATCACTTCCCTAAGTAAGGTATATCAGAATAATATGATACAAATTCCCATGTCACTGATGATATTGTTATAGTTTTTATAAATCTAGCAAGATTCATATAAAAGAAAGGAACTAATTTGATCTGAGAATTCAGCTTAATAATTTACCTTTGTAAATGTTGTGATCCAGTATTGTGTAAATATTGTGATACAGTATCATCCACACACAACGTGGCCTGTTTCCAGATAAATAAGCCTCGAGAAAACAAGCTCCACCTCTACATATAAGTAAAAGAAAAAATGTTCAAAACTTACTAAAACATCTGTATTGGTTATATATAATCACATAACAGATTACTCCGCATATGGCAACTTAAATGAACATACATTTTATTACTTCACAGTTTCTGTGGGTCAGGATTCAGACCATGGGCTAGCTTGATCTTCTTATTTAGAGTTTTAACAGGATAAAATAAAACTGTTGGCAGGGCCTGCGACCTCATCTTAAGGCTGTTGTCGAGGCTTGGTTCTTCTCTATGAAACTGTCTTGAGACATGGCAGCTGACTCCTCCTCTACGGTTAATGATTCGAGAAAGAGCAAGAGAGAGTACCCAATAGAAAAGCCATAGTTCTTGTATAACCTAATCTTGAAAACAATATCCCAACACTCTCACCATATTCAAATTCTCAGAAGGGAGTCTACGAGTTTTCCCACACTCAAGAAAAATGAATTACACAAAAGCATGGATACCAAAAGGCAGTGAATGGCTAATATGTTTCATATCTTAAGTGATTAAATATTATTTGGAATGCTTTTAAGTGTTTTTAACACATAAAATCAGTAGGATATAATTGAGGTAATCAGGTCTTAAGAACATGAAATTAATACCCAAGAAAGCCTAAAAAAAACAAAAGTCTCTTGAGGTAATTTTTCATCTTTTATATAAATATACCTAGCTGTAATGCTAATAAAAAAATTAACTTCACATAAGTCTACACCAAGAAGAATACATTGTTCCACCTGTGAAGAGGTTACCTTACTCTGAAGAGAAACATTTATGCATATGGACATTACATGTGAACAAATATCTTTATGGTAAGTTATAAAAAACTTCATTTGATAAAGTACTTTTGTAATTATTCACTACTTTTAATGCTGTGAACAGAACAAAACAAAATTATTATAACACTGTAAGTAGTTAAAGCCTTTTAAACAGGTGTATTATATTTTCTTATAAAATATATTTTTGTAACAATTTAAAGATTCACATCAGATTATATATTTATTATATTTATAATTTTATTTACTGAAGAAAACATTTTTGTTTCTATGAACAAGGGAGAATGACAAAATAGGAGACTTTAACTAATGTCTGATACATAAAATGTCAATGATAAGCTGACAATCACAAAGATTCCTAACTTTATCTCATTCAATCATCACTTTTTCTCTATTAGGTTTAAGGTTTTGATTAAAACTATAATTTACGTTTTATACCATTCAAAGGGACTAATGTAAAGCTACTCACATGCAAGAGAATCTTCAGGTAATTTATTAATTATTATAATTTCAGTTGGTAAAATCTATTCTGTGAAAGAATTAAAAAGATTTAATTTGTAAGAAATGTATAGAAAATATTTGTTGCTTTACAAAGCTATTTTCCAAAATCAATACAGTCTTCCACATTACAGATTGACACTTTCCCTTTTTCAAATAATCCTAATTACCATTTCATATCTAAACATTGAAAAACTAACCTATTTCAGATCAATATTTCATGATAGATACTTTTAATGATAACTATCCATATCGCACAGCTTTTGTTTGTTAAGCTGACAACAGAAAATTAGCTCTGCGTTTTTCTTGCTTATGATTTGCACTTGCACATGAACCAGATGGCAGTAAGAATCAGATAAAAGAATAATAAACTTAAGCTGGAAAAATTGAGATTGTTTGAAACAACATATCATTTTAAAGATATAAAAACCTTGATGGTTAAATCCTTTTCCTTTTGCTCCTTGCATGCACTGTCTAATGCATTTATTTCGGTCTACTTTTATTGGAGAATCTGTCCATTAAATTAAACCACGGAAATGCAGGGCAGATGAGTCTTCGTTCAGGGAACTTATAAGCCCACTAAGTCATGAACAGTACATCAGATGAGCTGTGGTTTTTCACCTTTCTTACACACCTGGGAGGCATTATACAATTTTTCCTCTGAAGGGGACTTTTTTCCTTGTCCAGAGGAAATACTTTTCTTACACAGGCTCTAAATAATGAGCCACTTTAAGGTAACTCCGTGTAGAGGGACTTGTGTAGCAGAAGTACATTACAGGATGCGTGCTGCTAGAAACCTAAGCTTATTACTTTGATATACCAAATGATGCCACAACTCAAAAATTTCTAAAGCTCTATCTATTTGGCATGCAATGAGGTAAGTGACAAATAAAGACATTGTAATATAGCCTTGCTGTCTCCATATCAAGGCCTGTATGAAACAGAAACTTGCCTCTCATAAAAAATTCTTGTGAGATACTTCCATGAGCATGGATCCTGGGCAGATTATAAATATGTCCTTATTGCATGAGAGGTTACCTTTAATAGCACGTTAAATATAGTTAATAAGAAAGTTATTCTGACAATGAATAAAAAGAACATAGGAGGTCGAACCGGTGAATGGAGAGGAGCAAGAGATGAAAATTTAGAGAACACCAGTTATTTAAAATTAAATAATAATTAAATAAGTAGAGATAGGTAAATATACATGAAATAACCTATATATTTATGTAATAAAAATGGAAGCAATATGTAAAGATCTTTTAAAATAATTTCTTATTATTTTCAAATTGTTCTAATGTACGTTTTGATAAATTAGCCATTTTGAACAAGATATCATCCCACAATTCTGTGAGTCTGAGGAAATATGTGTGTGCATTAAAAACATAAACGTTTTCAGCTAAGAACTAGGAAATTAGAATGGCTAAAATGCCATTTGCTAATGAAACCTGATTTTTGTAATACTATTTGAATTGATGGCTTCACATAATTATGTGAAATAATTCTAACATTTTTCAATAAATAAAACAAGTTGAGACAACAAAAGGGATGAGAAAAACTATTCATGAATATGTTATTAGCTACTGTCTGATGTTTTTGTATGAATCATAGGTTAAATTCTATCAAGATTGGATAAAGAAAGCCGTTAGGAAATCAAACCTATGTGACTTCGGTCTGTATATTTCCAATTTCAGGTAACATTTCTTGTAATAACTGACTACATTTTTAACAATAATCATTTTGAATAAGGCATTTATAAACAGATCGTATTGATGAATACCATCCTGAATTGAGAGAAAAGGGTTGAATTAAGTCAATATACGTTTGATAGAATTAAAGATCTGGATTTTTCTAAAAATAAGTTATATTTTTAAAATCACATTTTACAATTCTGTAAATGGAAATAGATTTAGAAAATGAAATTTGTTCACCAGAAACAAACTGAATTCAATGGTCCTTAGAACCCCTAAGAGTACAGTGCAATGTAAGTGAAAATAAAAACCTCATTGTTCATCTTTAATGTTTTTAAATACAGTTTAAATAATGAAAAATTTAAAAGTGTAATTATACCTACCAGTTAATGAGGTAAAATTAAACAGTTTGGATTAAACATTCTTGCCCTAGTCTCACATAATAATTCATTCATCTCCTGGACAATTACAAAGCACTTTGTAAACTTTGATCAATATAACAAATAGGTGCAATGTCCCTCGGAAAATGGCACCTAAATGAAGAAGAAGGAACTACATGAATGGCATGCCAGGACTCTCAGTAAATTACCACGTGTAGCAAAACAGACTGTATTATGGAAGTTTAATCACTGGCTGCTAAGGAATGAGTAATATATTTATGTATTCATCAATTCTGCTTACAAAGAACATTTGGAGTATGTTTTGGAGCATATATCACTTGTGAGTGTGCTCCAGATAAACTATTGATGAGTTTATGTGCTTAAATCAGAACAAAGAACACATCTAACCAACTACTTTAATTAAGTTTATCTTTTTCCATTTCAATTAAAATATTTTGAATTTCTTAAGTTCACTATCTCACTTAATAGGATTTTTATTTTTTACTTAAAAAAAAAAAAAAAACCTGAGGTAGTCACCTGGCCATAATTCTGAAGGACTCACAGATAAATTCAATAAATGAGAGAGAGGAATTGATTGTCAATTTGTATTCATGGAAATTCCAAAATCATTCAGAAGAGAATTTAGCATTTGCAGGAAAGTCTATTTGAATTTCAAAACTTCTACACGACCAATATTTTTTTCCTCTGATGATGTTTGTATGTGTTAACTATATCGTATAGAATTGCATTTCATTGAAAATTACTTCATATTATTTTCAAATTTTTTTCTCCTGCAATGAGAGAAAACAATTCTTTAAAAAATTAATTCTTTGAGAAGTAGAAATCATAGTCATTACATCCTAATAAAAATCATGACAAAGTATGCCAAATATAGCCTCTTACTATCAAAAATAAAAAAAGGTAAATAAAATTTATACAAAAATTAAACTTCTGGCTTATATTCATTACAGTATAGGCTTAGGTATTGTAAAAAAATTAAATTAAAAAATCCAAAATACAGTGGTTTAAATAATAAATAGAATCTAGTTTTTGCTCTCATCACATTCTGGAAAGGAATGGCAAGTCAGAGACTCTGCTCCAGGAAATAGATAGGGTCCCAGGTTCATTTCACATTTTGCTTTGCTGTTGCTGAAGCATCATTCTCACCTGCATTGTTGAATGTAAGTCAATACTTCTCTATGCTGTAACCTGTAGAAAGAGAGAAGGCAATTCAAATGAATTTCGCTTAACAGGAAGGCTGGGCCCAGCAAAATTCTACTGAAATGGAAGAATAGATTTAGAGCAACAGAAAACAAATGAACCCAAATGTCCTTCCTTATGTAAACTCATTCCACAATTTGTTGCATCTAGCTCAGTATAGAATCTCTTAGTGAAGCATAGTTCTCTCCATCAAGCCTAAATATGTATGACTCTTTGCAGTCTGATCATTTACATACTAATAGGTAATTTATATGGCCATCTCTCACCAAAAATGCAATAGAATAATATCTCAGTCTGTCATAGGCAAATAACGAGTGAGGTAGGCATTTTGTTTGTGTTTACTTGGCAATAAAATTATCTCAAAAAAGCAGATTTTTACCTTATTGTATCCCAGTCAGTATTTATTAAAAACAAACAAACAAAAAAACAATGCCCTAAAATTTTCTTTAGACATATATCTCAAGTATCTCAAGTCTGCCAATTCTATTTTCTGGTTCTGGGCTAGACACATCTACTCTCGATGACGTAAAGGCAGCTAATTTGAAGATACCCTGAAACAATACAGTTGAATGATAAGGCAACGCCTTTAATCTGAGCTTTATTGTAGACTGGCTTCCTATTCTACCTAAAAAATTTAATTTGAAAGCCATGGAGATAGGTTAAAAGTAACAATCTCATCTTCTGCTATTTAGGATAAAAAAGCAGTGAGATTTTAATGCTTTGGGGGCCAAGATTACTAGTTGCACAGTCAATACGATTGCTGATTGCAGGCAGAGTTTGCCTCTCTTAGCAGTGCTATATTTTCTTCTTTATAAGATTGCAAAAATTGTTATTTCTTCCTGTTCTTGGCTCTCTTTACTGTAACTTTGCTTAAAAAAAAAGAAGAGCACCTAAACACATAATTTGTCTGAATTTTTCTAACAAGTTCCAGTAAAGCTATAAATTTGGTAAGCACGTGGTCTGCCATTGAAATTATCACAGGTGATAGCTTTTCAAGTGTTTTGCTGTGTCATAACATGGCTCATCATCTGTCCAGCCAGAACACTCATGCCATCCCTTTTCACTTTTTTGTAGCAATGCCACTGACACATGACTTGGGGTTTTGTTCAGTAGCACCTCACTTCCAGGAATTATTTTTTCTACTAATGAAAGACTAAGATGATCACAAAGAAACCAGAGAATATATTAGTCTACATAAGATTTGATTCTCTCACACATGCAGTTTGGGAGTGGTTCAGACTGAAAAGCATCATGCCTCTGTAAAGTTCTTTTAATGAAGGAGCCCAATCAAGTTCTTTCCATTTTGTTGCCATTTCTTTCTCTAGAGTGTTGATTTCATCTATACTTTCAAAAGAAGTCATTTTCAAGCCATGTTCCTATTTCAGCCTATGGAAATAGGAGCATCTAATTGAGGATGAGCAACTTCCTTTTGAGCAAGACACTCAGATGTTATACAGATTACATCTACTATCCGTATCCCATTAGAGAGAACTTTGTCACTTGGCCAAACTTAGCCACAGAAAACCCTCCAGACATTCCTCTTCAATGAGGGACTTGATGAGCTGGCTTCTTTGGAGTGCTGTCAATAGACATATTTCAGTTGTCAGTACTTTCAGGTATTGCCTGAGTTTCAAAGAGTCATTTTGTTTAAAGACAAGCCCCATCTAGGGCAACCTATATGCAATAACTACCTATGTGGGGAAATTGAGGACAGCTCTGAAAGCCTATTTTATTTCCAAAGCCACCGATGGCCTCAGTCCAAGTGGGGCTGGAGCATGACTTCTCTCTCTAACCACTCTTATTTTCTTCTGTTTCCATAGATTAGATATTATTTCCTAAAATCCTCCTTAATAAATAGCTTACAGTCTAAACTCCACCTCAGAGTCAGCTTCTCGAGGAACCCAATAACCAACAATAATAAGATATTTCATTAGTTAGCATGACGTAATTTATCTTTCTATAATTTAGCCATACCAAGGAAAATATAATAGATGTTCCTATACATACCTTCTACCCAATTCAAACTTGCCATCAATATAGAAATTTTCCCCAAATAATGAAGCTATCTTCTACTCTTGTCCTTATCACTACAGTATCAACAGCATAATGAGAATGGGAAAAATATGTGGCTTTAATGATTTTAGTGTATATTCCCATGCTTCTTTGACAATACATTTATTATATTTGTATCTAAAAGCTACTGATAGGAGTAACCAGACTGCCTTTCATCACTTCATTACAAATTCATGTCAATTTAGCAGGCAATGGTAATACTCCAACCATCTCTGCTTCTATTTGTCAGGACTAGCTTTTGTTTAAATGGCTCATGCCAAAGCCAATACATCATTTATCACTAGAGACTAAATAAAGAAGCCTTTGTCAGCCTAATAAGCCGTGCTTGTAAAACTAAGAAATGTACAGAGGAAGAAACATGAAGTCTATGGTGGTTTCATAGGACTAAGGGAATGTAGCCGCTCCTGCCCCTTCTTAAGGACAAATGAGGATGGTAAGACTAGAGGGGGGTTGCCAGCGGGCACAGGAGTGACTTTCCTTCTGAAATGGGGGAGAGATGCTCCCAGAGTAGGGGAACAAACAAAGGTTATAAATTCCTGCCAGTCAGAAGATAAGACTTCACTCTGAATAGCCCGTGCCATTTCCATCAAGCCATTACATTTTTTTTAAGTCAAATGAAGGCCAAAAATTTAATACATTCTACATTACATAAATTACCATAGTGTGTTTTGCTGTTTTGACCTTTTCAGCATTTCTTCTATAATTTGATTGGGTGGCTATTATACTTGCTTTCTGTTTACAACATTTAACCTGAAAGGAAGGGAAATATTGAGCCAAACAAGCAAAATACTAAAATAACACAGAGACTTAATTAGAGCTATAATGTGCTGCAAGTCAGGGGACCAAAATGCCAGTAAGTCTGGAATTGCCTTATGATTTTCTTGATTGACAGAGGCAGCAAGAGAAGTGAAAGTGATGAGTAAAGTGAGGACAACGACAACCAATTATTGGTATTATTTAAAGGTCATTTACCTTAAAATATTCTCTAATGTATTAGATGCGATAATAAAAATGTTTTAAAAATAAATTCACAGTTGAGAAAAGTGAAAAGTACTGAATTTACAGTAGAATAGTTTTGAATACATAAGATTTTGCTGGACAGATCTTATCCATCAGAATTTCTTGAGAGCCTAAAAAGATAAACTCATTGGATTAGTAACTGAGTACAAGTAAACATACTACATATTTCAAACATTTTGCAATCTCCAGCTGAAGTTGCAGACAATGAATGTGTACTGACACAAATCCATGCAATCGAGTGATTTTCTCCATGAGCATTTAACGACCTGAATGAAGAAGTTGTGATGACGGATGGTTGGACTGAGGGAGGCATGAACTTTGCCAGTCCACATAGCAGACAGATTAAGAGGCAAACAATTTGAGGTTGTTTGTAAGATGGTGGTTTTAGTGAGTTCTAGGAGCAGGATGGATAGAATATAGTATGTAAAGAAGAGAAAGAAAAACACAATGGACAGTGAAAAGAATATATAATGTTGAAAAAGATGAAGTAGAGATTAGTTGGGAAATCAGTGTAATAGAAATGTTATAAAGCTATAAATTCCTATGACAATACCAAATTGTTTTGAATATTGAATTTTTACAGTAAATATTGAAATAATGTAGCGTGATTGCATGAGTCTTTTAGCTTTTTTTTTAAGTCAACATTGTTTGCTTTTCCAGGCTCTTTGCATTTTCATATAAATTTTAAAGCCCACTTGTCAATTTCTACAACAGGGATTTTAATTGAAACTGTGTTGATTTAAGAATTATTTTGTATAATATTCATATATTAACAATATTGTTTTCCAATCCATAAATATTGTATTTTTTTTTTACTTACTTAGTTCTTAATTTCTCTCAGCAGTTTTTGTTTTTGTTTTTGTTTTAAATTTTTGTTGTAGTGCCCCTGAAAATTTTTGTTGTTCTCCTAATTTTTTAAGGTTTATGATTCTGTTGTGTTTTGTCAGTCATTAAAATAATAACTACATCAACTCAAGAACAATAATAATAAACAAAATACTTAATACACATTGAGTTTGGTATTTGCTGTAGAAATATTTGTTGAAAATGGATTATTCTATGTTTTACCATCTATTAGGATGGATTAGTATGAAATATTAAGAACACAACAATTGTATTTGTAAATAATACAATTGAATTGACCAGGATAAATATTTCTATGAGAATGTTGCTTTAGAAAGCAAAAAAATAATAAAATTTATAACAACAGACAAAATTATATTATTAAAAAAAAACTAGTCCATTTAATAGTTAGAAGACTAAGGTCCTGATCCATGTGTTCCACTATTTAGCTATAAGACCTTGGTCAAGTTATATAATCTCTTTTGTCTCTTGATTTCAGATTTCCTCACCTGTAGGATAAAAGGGACAAACTAAATGGTCTCTAAGTTCCTCACAATTCTGAAGGTATTCTGTTTTCAAGATCACTCAATGATTTCTCAACCAAAATGTGAATATTGCCATTTAAAAGTTCATTGAAATTTTTCTACACATTTCTTCTGTAGAGGTAGTGTGGCATAGTAGAAATATTTATACTTTGGAAACATGGTTTATGGTTTAAATTATCTTTTCTCCATAAAAGATGTATTGAAGTCCTGGCCTCCAGTAACTCAGAATATCACCTTACTTGGAAATAGGGTCATTCATATGCAACTTGTTTAGTTAAGATGAGGTAATACTGGAGTAGTATAGGCTCATGATCCAATGAGACTTATTCCTATAAAAAGACAGTCATGTGTCCATAGAGACTCACAGGACTAACGAGATTACAATTACATAACTGCAAGTCAAGTAACAGCAAAAATCATCAGTAAACGATCAAAATCTAGGAAGAGGGAAGGAAGAAGGCTACAGATTTCAGAGGGACCATGGCCCTACTGACACACCGATTTTGGATGTCTAGTCTCCAGAACTTTGAGCAAATTAAGCCACCCAGTTTGTATTACATTGTCATGGCAGCCCTAGGAAATAATACTTATGTGATACAAATTTTTATCCAAACTCTGTTGTTTCCAGTATATATAACCATGGTATTTAACCTGAATGAGCTTTGGTTTCTTTTGATGTAAATTTTAGGTAGTGAAATCTACTTCATAATATTGTTTTGTGAATTAAGTTCGAGCCCATATATTAAACTGATAAGAACGAAGATTACACTTGACCTTAACCAAAATGCTGAGAAGCGACCAATTAGAGAACATATAAAAAAGCTCAAATACTCTTTCAATATAGTAGACATTTGACAATTTCATACTTTATAATTTATATCACTGGTGCTCAAATTTAAACTTTTGGAGGTTTTGTAAAATGTAGATTCTTTAGCCCCACCTTAATTTTATGAGTTAAAATTTCCTCAAGTGTTTCTTATAAATTTATATTTTTAACTTGTTTATGGAGGTGATCATTTATCTACTTAAGCTCATCTACTATCACCCTAGAGATCTATTTTGGGGAGTCACTTATTTAATGATCGGTTTCATTGTTGATCTAAAAAATCTTTTTACATTTATAAAATGAAATTATTGCTTTCAAGTTTGAAGCACTCTTAAGAACTGTAACTGGTTTCATGAATTTTTTTCTTATCTCTTTAAAAGGATATCTATCGTCCCCTATGGAAAGTAGTTTGTCTGCACATTTTGTAAATTAGGATTTTCAACCAAAATTCTAAAGTTCGCATACCAAATAATAATCTTAAAAATGTATTTCTTGACCGTCTGTCAAGAAATTCACAAGTAGTTTATTTGAAAAGACGTATTTAACATTCATTATCAATTTAATAAATAGTTTCAGCTTAAGTAGGATGGAGGCAATCAGGACATTGTGTATGTTACAAATCACATATAGAGAGCACAGAGTCAGAAGCAATTCTTGAAAAGATAATAGTTATGAAAATAGTCATGTAAATATTGCAATCTAGATGGTCATAGATAACTAGTGAGATAGATGCCCATATTAATATAGATTATGAATCTGTGTGAGCTGGAGAAAATAAAACTGAGTGTGATAATTTTACACAGATAGATTAAAATGAATTGAAAGTCATAGGTTTGGAAAGTGGATTATGTTGAACTAAAAATTCATTACCTCAAGTTTTCAGTATATCATTTATGAAAATTTGTAATTTTCAAAGCAATTTTCTGTTTGGTAAACCACTCACATTTTTTTTTTTCCTAGAACAAGTGCTCAATTCCAGTATAAATCTGACAAATCTGTCACAATTTAGATATCAAAATTATGAACATAACAAAGTTTTATTCTTTTAGGAAATCATAAATAATCATATGTAAGACACACTATTTCAGGGAATTAATCATAAATATTACCTGACATCCACACTCTCAGCTGAGATGGTACAGTCACAGCTCTGACTTCTAGAGTCCATTCTCATATAGAGATAACCTGATGATGGAGATAGTAAGGGTTAGTGGAGTGAAATGCAAGAAGCTCCAGCTCTGAGATGAGGATCAAATCCTAATTTTGGCACACGTTAGTGGGGCAGCCTCAGGCAAGTCACTTAACACTTAGGAATCTCATTCCCTCTTTTGCAAAGTAAAGAAAATAGAATCTACCAGGATGAATTGTTTTGGGGATTTAAGATTATAATTTATGTGAGTTTTGAGTTTAGTATATCTATATGCACATAGTATCCCTAGGGCAATGGTTTAGTATTTGTGAATTTGGTCTTTGACAACTTAATAAAATATAATTACCATGCATAATGAGAATCAACTGCATATTGTCTGTCACTACAAAGCTTTATTAGCATGAAAAAACATTTACATTTGTATTATTTTGTGATCAATTAAGTATACTGTAAAGGTGTGTCATCTTGAGCCAGTATCTTCCAATTTAATATGGAAGGTTGAATATGTAAATTTTTACTTGCTGCCCAAACCCACTAAAATAGTATTTAAGAAATAAATAGTAGATACGCAGAAGAAAAAAGAGAAGGAGAGCGGAGACAAGATATGTGAACAAAATTTTGGGAGATTTGATTTTTGTAACAAAATGCATGATTTAAAGAAAAGAAAGATGAACTCATCAGAAGAAGTACAGGCAAACGGTCTCTTTCTTCCTTTCAGTAATAGGTCACTTCTCTTTTAGCTGGAAACGTGACTGCCTAGGTCTTACTGCATTTCTCAGCACTTTTTTCAGCTATATATATTCATTACATATAGTGATTAGAATGTAAGTAAAGTTACTTGTGTGAATCCCAGATCACGTTCTTTGAGAAGAAAGCTATTTACCCTTTAATTATGTTTTCACCATCCTTCTGTCTATCATTTGGATGATGTGCTGGTGGTGCAACATTCACCTGCAAGTGGATGCAGAGATGATGCAAAGAAAGAAGATAGAAGGAACCTGGATGACCTCTGGGAGTAGAGCTACTATTGGTTTTGAACAGCTTTCCTGTTCTCTGGCTTTCTATGAAGGAGAGGTGATGGATGAGGCCAAAACGAATTGGATCTCCAGACCTCATTCGCCATTCCAGCAGAAAACACAAAGTTTATGCCTTTGAGAACCCGAATCAGAAATACAGTAAGTTCTCACTTAACGTTGTAGATGAGTGCTGTGAATTTAAGGGAAACGAGGTATGATAAAACCAGTTTTACCATAGGCTAATTGATATAAACAAAGTTTAAGTTTCTACCACATCAATGTTATAATGAAACAACGTTATGAAACAAAGTTATTCAAGGGCCTGCTATACTCTAAATAAGAAAAACCAGGGCTTAGCTGAGGGCAGGGGTAAAGCGAAACAGCAGATGTTAACTGAAAGTTTCAAACTTAAAATTGTATAACTTCAGTCCCTTTACCTAGCTCTGCAGCAGGCTTGGGAAGACTCCTCTCTGAGGAAAATGATAAGCTGAAGAATAATGTCTACAAAGATTGATAGGTAGGTGTCTCTCAAAAAAAAAAAAAAAGATAATGTCTACAGTTGTATAAGAAACCTATGAACATCAAGTTTTTAATTTTTTAGTATCTCATGTCTAAATATACAGTGGCAGTCAAGAAAAAGAACACCACAAACATAGGGAGGATAACAAAACAAAGAAAACAGAAAGAGGAACTCATAAAATACTAGAAAAACATAAAGAAAAAAACGATATTTTAAATCTGAAATTAATAGCATCTGTATTAATGATTTAGTGCTGATTAATAATCTCAAGATTTAGTGGCTTAAAGCAACAATAAATATGTGTTATTTCCCACAATTTGTGTGGGTTAGGAGTTTGAGAGTAGCTTAGCAATGTGGTTATGGTTCAGGATTCCTCATTGTGTTAGTCAAGATGTCTAAAACTTCATTCATCTGATGGCTTCACTGAGGCTGTAGGACTCCTTTACATGGTTGGCTGGTTGCTGCCAATTGTTAACATGAGGCTTTAATTTCTCCTCCTATGGGCCCTTTCCGTTACTTGAATGTCCTCATGACTCTGGTGGCTGGTGTCCCCAGGTAGTCCAAGAGAAGCCAATATAGAAACTACAGTGTCTCCTATGGCTTAGCCTCAGAAGTCCGACAGTCACTCCCTCGGTATTCTACTGGTCATACTGGTTAATCATTCTTCTTTGTGAGAGGGGTCTACACAGGTACAGATATGAGGAAACAAGAATCATCAGAGTTCATTTTGGAAAATGCCTACTGAATCATCTGTAGGAGATGGAGAAAAGGTGGAGAAAAAATAAGTTGGAGGGAAAAAAAAAAAAGGATAGCATATCCCAAAAAAGAAACTTTCTAAAAATAAAAATAAATTTTTGAAAATTTAAATTTTGATGTTAAATAGTAAAAATTCAATGGAAATATTTTTAAAACTCCAGATATTAGAATTTTAAAGAATGTCTACATATTAGAACTAAAAGACAAAGAATTGGAAAATTTGAAGGAATGAGCTGATGATAAATTTTCTAGAAAGTTTCCTGTCAAGAATTTCTTCCATCCCTTTAATGTAGAAAACTACTCCTGTCACAAGATAGAGTCTATTTCTACTCCCTTTGAAGCTGGGCTGGCTCTGGGATTCCCTTTGATCAATAGAATTTCGGAGCAGGAAGATCAAGTACTTATCTGCTAACTCTTCCCCTTTCTTATCTTTCAGTGCTCCAGGCATTGAATTTATGAAGTGACTTTACAGTTCTAGGTTGTTATTGACACTCTGGCCATTTACTGGGGAAGTTAGATTCCCCTCCACCACCACCACCCAGAAAAGAGATGCTTTAATTTTTATTTTTTATTTTATTTTTTTTTAATTTTTTTTTAGGCGAGGCAGCCCTTCGTTGACCTCACAGATTGCAAGGACCTTGTCGGTTTACAATCCCTTATTTTTTATTTGTTACGCCTACAGCACCTGGTCTTCCTAGGGGGTCTCCCATCCAAGTACTAGCCAGGCCCAACCCTGCTTAGTTTCCGAGATCAGACGGGATCGGGCTTGTTCAGGGTGGCATGGCCGTAGACTTAGAGGTGCTTTATACGAGTCTGGAAATGGAAGGATGTGAGAATTTCTGTGGGTTCACTAAAGCAAGACTTGGCTGCTGTAGATGCTCTGCTCTCTCTACAGTAGGTGCAGCGGAGGCCAGTTATCACTCCAAGGACTTCTGAGACAGATAGTTCTGTAAGGAGATTAGTGGATGATAGTGGCTGCTAAGAATCTTCATCTTGTAAGCATCCCAATTTAGGAAGCAGATGGAACTGAAAAAAATCTCTTGGAGAACACATAAATATTTCATGCAGTCCATCCTTGCACCACTTAAATCTGCTCACCTAGGCCATTCCACTATTCGATGAGAACAATCATTTCAGATAATAGAAAATATTGTAAGATCAGAAAATCCCATGACCATCTACCCATTATCATAAGTCACTCCCATTATATAGTTTCCTTTGTAAGAGGCAATGCTGTGTTGGGATATTATGTTGTTGGATTTGTTATGCTAATGGTCATGAGCATCAAACAGTGGAACTGGCAGAAGTAGGGAAGGCAAACCCATATCCACACTTCATTTTGATTTTTGTGACAGTAATTTCTGTTTTATCTAAAGTGCCTGATGTAATATACCTGGTTGCCTTGAGTAATAACGAAGAGCCAGCCTTGTTCTCGACTTCAGTGGTGGGACATTCTGCAGCAGGTAATTCAGCCTTTGCAATAGGCAACCCACATTTTTTGACAAATACACAGTTTCCAGCCAGGCCACCATGGCTTATTTTGCAGGTAATGGGATAGCCAAGGCAAGAGACTTGGTAACATGCACAGTACAAATCATTCATTACATACTTTTTAGGAACTTGCTTTTTGGTAAAATTACACACAAAAAGGTCTTCACACTTAGTGCTCTCTCCCATAAGACCATCCATGTAACCCTTTTCCAAACATCCTTAACCCCAGTCTTCCATTCTTATTTCTTCCCAGTCATTATTCAGTACACAGCATTTCATGTACATCCATATAGGCAATATTTCAACTCTGTACGACATGGATGACTAAATATTTCACTCACAACTTTGTCCCTTGACATGTTTTAATTTGACTCCTATCTTTCAGGGCCACCTATGAATAGGGTATAACATAGATAGCAGCAGCCTTTTCCTGATAATGTCAACGTATTATGGAGTCCATCTGTGAGCCAGGCTTAAATGTCTTCTTCCCCTCTCAATTGGTCAAAAGTTACCCTCCTTAAGGACAGAGTTGTGAGTTGAAGGATAAACATCAGATAAACAGAAGTAAGTGACAAGGGAGTCTGGGCCATCTGTTCATTTAATTTACTTACACTTTCAGAATCTGCTTCAGCCTACACCTCAATGTGTCACTTCCATTAAGTATTTAATTGCTATAGCACCTGCTTAAACTTAGAACTAGCTGAATTCAAAATAACTTAGTTCATGGTAGAAAGTTTTGATTTCATAATCTGGTAGTGTTTCGTGGTCATGTGACCAGACAGAAGCAGTTGCTCAGATAAAAGTAGTTGTTGGCATATGCATATAAAACTTTACTTTACAAACAGAGGGTAATTCTCTGCTGTGGTAGGCATGGCTTTGCTCCAGGACACTGTGATTGTCCCAGATCTAGAGACTCAATACAGCATCCTTGTCTACCACCAATTCCTCTAGCATAAATTGGTCAATGCATAACATGACTACAACAGCAGGGTAACCTGCTCTAAACATAGGATTTTTAAACCTCATTTAATCTTGACAGTATTAAGAATCTCCTGATCAATGATTTAGAGCTGTAGTCTCCAGCAATGTGCATATTGCATCCATAATGCAAAGAAACTTATCAAGTACAGTGGCTCTTTCTTAGTGTCATATCGTTTTATAAGCAATAACTTGTCTTTATTTTAAAGCAAGATATCCGAGAATGCACTGGATCTCTGAACCACTAAAATTTATTTAATATAGCAGGCCTCTAATTTATATGGATTTATTACCACCTTCTGGTGCTATTTCACTGTCATGACTCTCACTTAGATATAAGATACCTGTTGTGGCTACAGTAACAACGACAAACTCTCTTGCAATTCTACGAATCCTATAATCAGATTTTTGGTCTGATTTTCAACAGAATCTGGGGAATAAAAAAAAATTAAAAGTATTAAAATCTATCACAGAGGTTTTTTGGATTTGACAGCCTACCTTAAAGTGACAATTGGCTTTTTATAAGATCTCCAAAGCCATTAAAAAAATCATACTATGTTAGAAATGTTTATTGGCCTTATACTGACCAATTGCACTCGCTTACACTTACACCTCAAGTGAAAACATGACTAACTGACGTAATTGAATGCATAGGGTCATTGATACCTTACTTTCCGTAAGTCTTATTTCATTCAGTGTCAAGAGCACTCTAAAATCCATCCTGCAGATTGACTTTCCAGGGCCATTCCTGGTCAACTGTTTCAGCCCAAGTTCCCTTGAAGATGTGGCTTTTGCCAAGATTTGCCTGCTAATGCTTTGTTGGTGGATGAAATTCCAGTCACGAAATGAAGGTAAAAGTGAAAATGTAGCATGGGTGAAGAGAAAGCATATACAAGATTTGTTACTAAATGGTCCCAGCTTCCGAAGGTATCACGTGCAGGCTTGGGGTTAGGAGCTACTACAACTCCCAGGTTGGAGAAATAACAGAGGCTGGCTAATCTTTAATCCAGAAGAGGTGAGACAGCCAGTAGTGTCCAGAGGTTAGTGATGAGTCAGAGGAAGTTGCTGTGGTCACACCCTCTATTGGTCAAAGGACAGAGAAGGAAAGTGAAACTTAGTGAATCTAAGTAGGTGCATAAACTGGGCTCAATAACATAAATTATAAAGACTAAATATAAATTCTGAACATTGCTCATGGAATTATATATACATATTTTTTTTTATTGTTAGATTACTCCACTCATATGCGGATTAATGGTAGCTATTGGTACCACTTTCTTCAAATATTCTGTATACCAGAAATTTAAATACATTTTCTTTAATCTTTACTTCAACTATAATACAAATATCATTATTTCCAGTTTAGAGACACCGCAACTGAAACTAAGAGAGATGAAATGACATGCTGTTCTCAGATAATTAGTGTTTGTGATTCTAACCTAAGTCTGTCTGAGTTCAAATCGCATGCTTTTTCTCCTACTCAGTGACAACTCAAAACAAACTGTTGCTGGTTCATTGTTTTGTAGTATTAAAAATAAGTCGTGAAAATCTATTTTATGCTGATAAAACTTATAGAATGAGCATGGCATAAGTTATTGTTCTTATTTTACAAGTAAGAAAGCTGGACCAGAGTGGCTGAGCATCGTAGTCACGTACACACTCCCAGGGAGCACAAGTTAAGGACATACTTCTGTCACCCATCTGAAAATTTAGCAAATCGCCACAAGGACTCCAGGAACACAGAAACAATTTTAAAATGTGGCTCTACTTTATACTATGCACCACATTTGCCAAAGCTCATTCCTCAGTTCTGCCTGCTAATTTGATTATTTTAATTTGATTTTTTTTTTCAAAGAAGATGGAATTCTATGAATAAATGCCATAAAATCGGCTTTATTTAGAAAGCATTCTTATTAACGGAAACATACACAATAAATATAGTAACTCTGTAAATTCTTTTGCAATAATTACTAAATTAGTTTTCTCTCGTTGCATTAACAGAAAGTTCTAGATGTAACAAGGTGGTCTGTGGTAATAATATAATTGATTTAGGGGTTGGTAGTTGAGGTATGCAAGTATAAATGTGTGCTCTAGAGGCAGACAGACCTAGGTTCTAAACCCTGTACTGTCATTTAATAACTATGAGACTTAGTTGAAATTAATTAGCCTTTTCCAATCTCAGTTTTCAAATACACAAAATGGAGATTTTTAACTGTCATGTGAAATGGAAATGTTCAACTAGAGTCAACCAACGGTGACATTTGCAATGGGATTAGTCAGTGCTTTAGTTCCAGATTCCTCCGCACCTGGCAGTCCTATGATTTGATTTCAATATTTTAAATTCCTATTTTATTGTTTATATATCTTAGAAAGGACAAGTGTTTATTCATTTTACTATCACTCCTCTTATAGTCCCACAAAATCGGACATTAGTAAGGTTAACTTTGAGTTGCTAACTAATTAATCTGAAAATGCCGAATACCCACATGAATTAAACCCTGTTTTCATCATGAGTCACTTACTAAAACTAAAGAGCTGCTTAAGGTTGTAGAAAACATTAATTAATTATCTATCAAAAGTGAGAGTCCAGGGGTATTTAAACTCTTGGCATTTCAATAGCAGACGGTGTTTAACTCAAATCATTAAACTGAGTTGTTTTATGATTGAGAATGCAAAAAAAAAAAATGAGCTCTTGACTATGAGAAAGAAGTAACATGACACAGGAGAATGACCCTATTCCCCATTTTTGTGGCAGCATGTGAAGTGTGTTGCTGTGAAGTGAATAAACAAAATCACATGTGGGGAAAGGCAACAGCTGTCTCCATAAAGTCTTTGGCCTCCTGCTGCCCTCCATCCTAGAGGCAGACGTGGTGGGTGATGGCTGCTCACCATGCTATACTTTATTGCTTCATTGACTGTGTTGCAAATGCTGACAACAGTTTACCAGCCGCAAAGAAATTATTTGATTTACTCAAGTTCTTTTGCTACCATTCCAGAGTCTTGCATGTCCTTGGTTAAATGGTGCCCTTATAAAACTGCAAGGCAAAAAATAAACTGTTTCCCCCTTAACCAAATAGATATAGTGCTGTGATGTGAAATTACTGAAAAAAAAATGTGATTTGGGGAAATTACAGTTCCTTGTTTAGTATGTATTGTGCATGCCCTACAGCCTTCCCTAACCAGTAGCTCCCAATTTCATTTAAATTGTAATGATTTTCTTTAAGGACAATTAAGTTGCCTAAGAGCAGTGCATGCATACTAATGCTACAGAGGCAAGGCTCAGTGTAGAAGAGAGTAATAACTGTTTATTAATATGATAATTAAGTGTTAATGCTTAGCAACCTAATGATATCTGTTAAATAACTTACATTTTGGAGCCAAATCCTGGCAAATGGAATTCTATTAAAAATAACAAAATGCAGCGAATATAAAAATAAATGATGCTAATCTGCCATTAAATCACATATATTTTCTGATTTGCATCTCATATGAGAGAAAGTCTCCTATTCTCTCTTTTCTACCAAATACGTGAAACCAGTATAATTATCTATGCTTATTTCTGAGTATTTTATGTTTGTGGATGTTTATATATATATATTCAAAAGGAAGGAGAAGTAATAAAACCTAGAGATAAAGATGAATTTCATTTTAGAATGTTTTTTTAAAACTATCTTTTTAAAAGTATGCATTTTCTAGATTTTAAAAAAATTCTAAAATAAGAAAATAAAACATCCAAAATTTTAACATTTTCTATGAGTCCTCATTCTCCAGCCTTAAATTATCTTTCAATTCTTTCTAGACTATTCCATAATGACTATTTCCAATTTCCCTAGTATTATCTGAATTTTTTCTTTTTGTAAAACTCACTTTAAAATTTTAAAATCTATATTCTTAAATCTGTCCATTCTGAATATAACAGAGTTCTAGCCAATGCTAATTTTTGGGAGAACAAATAGAAATTGTCATTGTACTCATAAAATGAATAACGGGGAATATTTGTTCTGCAAGCGTGAGGTCATGCTTCTATAAATGTAATAAACAAAACGTTCGTGTGTTGCTTTCTTTGGAAAGTTGGCAACTCCCTAAATTGAAATGAGTCATCACAGTATCTTATTTATTCATTGAGTGATATTTGGTCTCTGATCTACAATCTGAACCCAGCAATCAAAGGAAAATATCCCAAAGCCCCATTTCTGAAATCCTGTTTTTCTTGCATTCTCTCAGACATCTCTTTTCACTGTTTTCCTGTCCATGTGGTAAAATGTGCCCAAATCGACAATTCGACTGAGTAGAGTTTTTAGAAAGAAGACAGGATGCCTGGTGAAGTTCTTTCCAGAGAGTGTGGCATGTATGAATGTTGGTAGAAGTAAAGGAGAAATCAAATACCTAGTGAATCAAATAAAAATGAGGACTAGGGACATTCATTGGATTTAATCACAAAGAACTTCCTAATGGCCTTTAAAAGGGAAATATTCTTAGAATATATTATGATCTAAGTCAAACTGCAATGGACTGAAGTGTGGATTGGAGTAAATTAAATCATAAAGAAATTAAAATTAAAAAAAATAATTAATTTTCATGAAGCTTGGCTATAAAGAGAGGAAGAGATTTATGGCATTAGCTAAAGAAAATATAGAAACAAGGACTGTTTTAAAGATAAGAGTATGTGTTTACTTAAATATGTTTAGATGATTAAAGAAATGCTCAGGAGAGATGGGTTGAAGGTTAGCAGGAAAGGAGGAAGAAGTGATGAAACAAAATCCCTGAAGAAGTAGGAGATGAGACTTAGAACAAATAGAAATATTGGCCTTGAATCCTATAGGAGTACTTCTGTCTCCGAAACTGAGGGAAAGGGGGTGAGGTGTTGTATTTGTGTTGCGAAGGCAGGAATCTCACGCTGAATCACCTCAAATTTCTCAGTGAAATAAAATAAATAAAATAAGAGCACTCTTGTCCAACCTTTTCTTTACCACAAGGAGTTTTTGTTTGGTATATTTCTCCTCAATATTCTAAGCAATGGAGATTTTAAAATACAGACTTTCGCACGGCACACCTGTCATTATTCTCCTTCAGTCTGCAGACCTCTCAACCTCAAAGTTGTAGCTGGTTCAGTTAGTCTTTCCCATTTCCAACTTCTGGCTCAAGTTATTGTCTGGTGTCTTCCTTTTGGATCTCTAGGGTAGCGAGAGATTCTTTTCTCTTTGGCCCCAGGTTCATCTTTTTGGCCTCTGATCAAAATTATACTGATGTACTGTCTATCTCCTTGCAAACTTGGCTTATATCCATAATGCTAACTAGAGAAGGCTTCTGTCTCTTGGCTAACTTTTCTATTCGGAAAGGAGCACAAGCCCTGTTCCCTCTATTAAAGCATGCCAGATATTCTATTTTTGAACTTTTTCTGCCTGACTTTGGCTCTTCGCGTCTTATCTTTTATAAAGTGTAATAAAGATGAAAAAATGAAGATAGAGAAGATTGCTTTCGTAAATGCTAGTTAGCTATTTATGTTGAGGAGTTTGGACTTTTATTAATATTCTTAGAGCTTAGAAGTCTTTTGTTCCATGAGGCATGCTTCCTGAGCAACAAGTGAAAAGATAGGATCAGAGCTATAGAAAGAAAGATTGAGAGTTTGATTAATTTGGAGTTTAAATGACTTCTGTTTTGATTTTATGATTGAGTAGATTAGACTTTGTGTGCAAGGGCAGCCATGTGAGAATGGTAAGGACAACACATTCCAATAGAAAGGTTTTGAAGGTCATTGGCGGGGGCAGACGTAGGTCAGGAAAAGCTAGAGCATCAAGAGGTTTGAATGAAGATACAGCACATAATCAAAAGATTTCCTTGTAAGCCTAATTAGTAAACTCTTGTGTCAGTGTTCAGGATAGGTAGATTGATATCTAATAGGTAAGTTTACTAAGAGACTAAGTGTACACACAAATTTATCCTTCAGTGCCAGATGTTCATGTTGCATTTATTGTATTTTTAGCTTAATAAGATTACCTAATATAATTTCATGCCAGCATAGTTATAAGAAATCACATGCACTGCCTAGTCCAAGGAGGTAAATGACTCTAAGTGAACCATAGTATGAAGGAGGTCTAAGACACAAAACCAGGAAGCTTCACACCAGTGGAGGCATTATGATCGCTTTTATTTCATAAGAAAACAGACTATAAACTATTGATTTCAAGATATCAGATTGAGCCCACATAGTTACATTTCTCTCTTTTAGGTATCATTGAAATTATCAACTAAATATGATAAATTTTATAACAGGTCTGACAAAAAAAAAAACAGTGCTATCACTGGAACAAAACTTGGATTAATCTTTGTAATGGAGAAACCAAATGGGACTAGAGCAAGGAAAAAGCCAATTGGTTTCAAAGAACAGTTGATTAAACATATCAGAAGAGGGACAAATGAAACAAATGGACTTATTTCCCCCTCCGAAAAAAATCACCAGTTTGAACTTAGGAGGCATCAGTATTACCTGTGAGTATGTGCCTCTTCACACATCTTTATGTGTGTGCTTGTGTGCCTGTGTGTGGGGAGATTAAAGAAGTCTGAAAATGTCACCAGGGCTACAACTGACTTACATTCTTGAAGGTTATTTGGTGAGTTAAGTGAACAGTCCAAGATGGAGCATCCAGTACAAAAGAGTAGGGAAGCAGTTTTCCAATTAAGCATTGGATTGTGATTACCTCAATAAATACAGAAGAAAAACCATCGATAAAGTAGTGAAATCTCCAAATCAGACAAGTATCCACATTACCCGCTTTCCTATGTTCTCTCATAACTGCATTTAGACTGAAAGGTATCCTCAATATCTCACAGACAGAAGATGAAAGACTACTGAGATTATTGAGCAGTAGACAGAGGTTAGATCAAAGATGGAACCCCGTTAGCATTGTTCACCGAGTGCAGACAGATACTTAAGGAAAGTGCAGAAGTGGCTCTGCCCACCCACTTCTGTCATCAGAGAAGGACCCACCCCAGGACTCATTTGGAGAAATCTTCAAGCATAGGAAGAGAATTCAACTGATAAGGAGCCAAAAAATTTCCCTATGCTGCTCATGTTCTCAATAATAAAAATAAATAAATAAAATTAAAAAAAAATCTTAATATAGTGCAATAGTCCAAACTCATAAATGCCACATTCTCTCAACCCACCATTATAAAACTAGAAATTAACAACAGAAGCCAAACAAAGCAAAACAATTAACCACTCAGAAAGTTAAGAGCACTTCTTAAAAATCTGGGATCAAAAACTAATTTGAAATTAAACTACAAAACTACACTACAAGGGGACTTTGCAGAATGAAAACTAGCGTGCCCTTCAAAATCCCAGAGAGGCCCTGAGCTGAAAGTCAGCACCTGCCATGGAGGGCCAAAGTAAGAAGCAGAGCTGAAAACCAGAGGACTAATTGAAGGACCATGAAAAGGAGCAACTGTGCCAAATGCCTGTCACCATTCCACCGGTACGCACATACACACACACATGCACACACACTCACTCACACATAGTAACTTCTGATGAAAGAAAAAGTGATTCTTTAAAGAAATTGGAATAATAATCATGTGAGAGCAAAGTGAGAGTAAGGTTTCTAATAGTATTAGAGCCTCAGAAAGAGCCCTCTCCACTCTGGGAATCCTAGAGCCCCCTCCTGAAAGAGCTAACTGTCTGTTCACCATAAATCGAAGATTGCTAGTTAATCTCAACTTTCCGCATATATCAGGGTCCCTGCAGATTTGCCAATTAGGGGTGTTGAGAAATTCTGAACATATAACAGAATAAGAAACGCATACCACCCTCCCAGTACTTAATTATTGAATAAAAATGGACAACCGGAAATTACCAGATAGATATATTAAAAAAACACTGGTAGCATGAAAGGTAATAACCAAGATCAAAACAACAAAAGCTGATTCCCGAGAAATCTGTAATTGAAATGACAGTATTTAAAAGTATCTAATTAGTATCTCCAGAGAGATTAGGGCAAAAAAAAAAAAAATGTTATGTCTTCAACACAAACATAGAATGCCAAGGAGGAGAAAAAAGGTTCAGAGAACAAACTATGTAAGAATATGCATTTGTGTGCAAAACATGAGAGATTTATTGTTTTATCCATTCGACAATTACTTATGGGATGTCTACTACATTTCATTGTGTCCTGCAACTTCTCCCCACGCTCTCTGACAGCTGAAAATTGTTTAACTGAAGACCCATGCTGAGAATTCATGTTTAAAATGCCAATATGACTGAGACATGAAAGAACATTTCTAAAATGCCCAATAATGTACAAATGATAAAAATCAAAATATTAGATGAGAGAAGCTGGGCACTAGAGGGAGTACATACAGTGAAATCATGAGTCAAATAATAGAAATGAAGTAAAGAATATATATACTGAAGAAATTTGCTTCCACCAAGCTGTCTTTGGCCCAGCTGTGGGCGTGGTGAGTGGCGCAAGCTCTGTCTCACACCTGGATAGGTTTCTAAACACCGCATCCGGGCTTCCATCCCATGTGTACTGAACCAGAATCTCCAGGGGGCGGGGCCCTAGCAAAAAAAACCTTGGTCCAATCAGGAACAGAAGAAAGGAATGGAAAGGAAAGGAAGAGGAAGTGGGTGGGTGGATTTGTAGGCACTCAGATCAACACCCGGATTTTACAAAGGGAAACCAGCTGCAAGAATGCTTAGCTCACCCAGACCTCCAGGATTCAAGGCTTCAGTGCTTCCTCGGTGCGGGTGAGTCCCTCTGTTTTTGCTGTACTTCTTCCGCCCTCTTTTATAGTATTCTGAAATGCAAATTCTGAAAGGAGGGAACTGATTGGTATTATGTTGGAGCACTTACCTTGTTTTTCTGGCCTTCAGTCTGTTTGAAATGGAGACATTGATTCCTATCACACATAGTGCTGCCGTGAGTATTTGGTAAAATTGCAATATAAGAATATCTAGCATAGTGCATCCCGCTGGGAACTGAAAAGGAACTATTAATACTGGTGAATTTGTAGCTGTTGTTGACAAATATTATAGCCATTTTTATGACTTTTATCTTCAAATATTAATCACATTGCCTTTCCTCTGAAAATATTTAAGAATGCCATATCAATACAACTACTATGGCTGCTATTTTTTTTTTTTTTGTCATTACTCTAGAACTCTTTAGTTGATTATCAACACGGATAAATTGTATAGGACAATATGCTTAAGATAATATATAATCATAATTGAGGACTTTTTTTTTTAATCAGGAGAAATTATAAGGAATTGCTGACAGATGTTAGAGTGTATAAAAACCACCAGTAAGACTTTTAAAGAACACAGGTGCCCCTCCTTGATTTTCTGATTTGGGCCTTGGAGTAATTCGTGAGGAACCCACATTTACTGATTTCACACTTGGGGAATCACTTCTTGCATATGAATTGTTGAGGAATTAAAATATCTTGGTGTGTCTCTGAGTCAGCTATTTCTGGTTGAACCATTTATTACATCTTAAACTATTAATAGAATTTAATATCCCCATCTTTACTCTTATTTTAATTCAGAAGGAAGAAAGTTCTGCTGTAGGGAAGTCAATTAAACTACTCATTACTATAAGTATGATGAAGGTAGAAAAATTTTATATTACCATAATTCTGTAAGGTACTTGTAGGCAGATTTAAGAGAAAGTTTAGCAGAATATTTATGGTGTGTACAACTTCTCAGGTGTAACTGTGAGTAAATCTGCAGTTGGGTGTACTTGATTAGTGCTTGTGCTGTGGCTGTGATGGCTCAATACACAAAAATGGGCTGAAATGAGATGGGAAAGGGTTGAATGTAAGTCATTTCAGGTTTTTGTTTGGGGTTCTATAAAAGCAAAGTCATTTACTTCAACTTTCAATTGGTTTTGCTACCCAGAAACCATTAGTTCATTTATTTATTCAGTAAATAGCTACTAAGTACCTACCATGTGCCAAAGAATATATGAGATTAATCTTATTTACACAGAGGCTTTTCAGTGAAAATTTACAGAGTTCAATTCTGTCCCAACCTGAGAATAACATCACTATTAGAAGGCAAAACTCAGTACAACTACTTGCATTTGAAAACTACTTCAAATTCTCTTTGCAATTCTGTCCCCCAAGAAAGCACCAGTGATTGGACTGGTTCTAGAATTTTGCATTTATGAACTTCAGCCAGTTACATTCAAATTATCAGTTCGTCAACACATACAGCCCCACACGTGATTTCATTCTAATCTTTAGTTTGATTTACTTATCAAAGGATTCACTCCATTTTAAAGCTTCTTTTACTTTTCCATAGGTCATTTTACAGAGGGCTCCAGAAGAAGCCTACAAATCTTTCCTAACATGTTCATTATTTTTTCTTACCAAAAAAAAAAAGCATTTCAGAGCACTTTGACATAAGAATAATATTTACTTTTTCCTAATAATTCCAGACATATTTATTTTGGAAAAATAGAGATAAGATTTAACTATGATAAAATATAATAACTAAGTCAATACTAAGTAATATAGTAAATTAAATTATGTATGACTGGTAAGGTTGTTCCACAAAAAAATTTGAAAAGATTTAGTATTCTGATTTTTAAAAATTATTCATAGTTTTAAATATAAAATATATGTGCTTTCCTTTAAAAAATTCAGTGTTATGCATCTGTCAGAAATATTTTACCATTATTTCTATAGAAAAATCAGATTTGATTTATATCATTCTGATTTAAATTACTTTTTATGGGTCTGTGACACACCTTATGTGTCAAAACTATTCTTGCCTCAATTTTTCCTTCTTTTTCTTTCTTTTTTTCTTTTTTTGGCAAACCCAACTCGGCTTGTTAGTTTTTCAAGGATATCCACATTATAAGACTTGTATCATCTGAGGAAAACAGAAAGTAAACTTTGAAATGACCTGAAAAGATTACAATGGCTGTCTGAATGCAGTGAGGTACAAGTAATAAAACCAGTGGAAGGAAATAAAACTGATTAGATAGATAGATAGTAATCTATTAATGAAAAAATAAATCAGTTCAAAGAAGATCTAGAATAGATAATGGGAAGTAGAGTGAATAAAGGCTTTCCAGACAGAAAGTCATTTTGGTGATAAGTTGATTCTAGTAATTAGAAATTTTGATACTGAAAAAAAAAAAGCAACAATCAAATATAAACAAGGAAATGATGGTGGCTCGAGGGTTATGACTGGCTTGCAGAATAAAAACTGTGCCCCACCAAAAGTCACCTTCTTGGTTATAGAATAGTCTAAATAACTACCCTATTTCAGTGAGTCAAGGCTTAAAAATGTGAAAGGATTCATGAGAAAAGTCAATTTGAGGAATGAAAAAAGTTCACAGGTACCCAAATGGGTAAGAACTGTTCCAAAAAGAGAAATTATTCAAACCAAGAGAATACATGATGGAAAGGCATAATGAAAATGCTGTAATATGTATAGCAGTTTAGAGAGCTCTACCTTTTTCAACTTCTTTCATTTGATCTCTACATCTACTAAGCAGGAGTCATGAAGAAGATAAAATCCCTTCAACACATGAAAAGGCTTACTCTCACAGAGGCTAAATTTTCCAGACTGTCTTTATATTTTTCTAAGATGCACTTATAATCCAGCATCTTGTTTTGTTCCTCTCCTTTTGATTTCTTCTTCTATGACTTTTTTTTCTCAGAAAACAAATATGACAATATAACGATATTATTCTCCTGGATATCTTATGCCTTCCTTCCAGCAGAGTAAAATTGAATGGCATCAGCGGGTGTTGTCTTCTACTGACACATGATGCAGAGGGGCTTCCAAGCTAGAGTTATATGCCATGTCTTTGTGTCCGAGTTGCTTTCTTTCTGTACTCCAGCCTCTTCCTAAATTTTGAGGTGAAGATTTTTTCCTTTAAACATCTGTTATGTGTTGAGATTGCTAATAAATTACTTTCCTCTCTTTTCTACCTTCTAAATTAATAGACAGACATAAAATGGTGGTGTTCAAAGTGAACATGTCATAAACAGAAATGCTGAAGAAAGCAGCTCACCTCGCCCACAGTCTTGACACAGCCCACTTGAGGATAAATTTGAATCTATAGAGCAGAAATATTTGCACAAATCACTGTCTCTCTCTGCCATGGATAGAGAGGGAAGGAAAACAGAGCCTTTCTAATTGAAGTCCTCCCACATCAAGAATGAGATTACTTTCAGCTTTGAATAAATCCAAGTAAGTGGCTAAAACATAATAGACGTTTAAATTCTTTATCACTAAATTCTAGGTAGTACGAGTTTGTTAGGACAGCTCTAAGATCCTGAGGGATCCAGTACTTTCTAACTTGAGTCTCTTTCATTTTTTGTACCTGAATTTCACTTCATGTTTGGAGAAAACTCTTTCTTGAGCCACTCCATCCACCAGCAAACAAATGGGAAAGACGAGGGGAGGATATGTTCCCTTCAAGGAAACCTACCTACAGTTGCACACACCACTTTATTCTATAGCATGCTGGTCAAAACTAAGTCACTTTTAGAACTTATTTGTAAGAAGACAAGAAAATGGAGTCCGTCCTGTGCATTCATGCTCCAAGTTGAAATTTAGGGTTTTATTACAGAGAAAGACAGGGAGAACTCATGGAAAGCCAAACTCATAGAAACAGACTGGAATGGTGGTTATCAGAATGGTTGAGGATGGAGAAATTAGGGGATGTTGGTCAAAGGGTACAAACTTGTAGTTAGAAAATGAGTAAGGTCTGGGGATCTAATGTACACCACCTGATTACAGTTAATAATATTGTATTATATGTACTTGAAAGTTGCTGCTAAGAGTAGATCTTAAATGTTCTCACCACAGAAAAAGAAATGGTAATTATGTGACATTATTCAGATGTCAGCTAATGCTATGGTGGTAATAATTTTGCAATATGTAAGTGTATTAATCAACACATAGTGTACCTTATACACAATTAAATGTTAATTGCAATTCAATAAAGCTGTACCAAAAGGCTTAGGAAACATTTTGCTTCTATAATACACATTGGCCTTGCAAAGCTATGTATTACCATTTGTTGTTGATTTTAAATAATTATTTAGCATGCACTCTTTTGTCCGGAAGGGTAGTTCTTTTCATTCCCACCAGCAAAACAACATAGTCGTTGTGTACATCTTTAGGTCTACCACAAACGTGGTAACACTCATGAATTAGAACAGGTAGGGGTATAGAGGGGCCAGACAGGTATAGTGGGTAATAGTTATTTGCCTGCCAATTAGCCAATACCCTTATTATTGTGTTAACAGCACCTCAATATTTCTTCACCTGCCCCCCCCACCAGTTCATATACTTTAGATTTCCGCTCTTGTCACTTTATCCCAGATTCCAGGAGAGGGAAGGAACGTAGGACCGGTTGAATGTGGAGTTCCATTCCCCCTGGCCATAGGGATGGGCATGGAGCACAAGACAGATCAATAGAATCCATTCAGAAATATTTAGAAAGCAGAATTATGTGTCAGGTACAACAGAATCCTGCTGGATCTACAGCCAGGACACCCCTGAGACTTTGAGACTTTTATGTTACATAAACAAATTGCATTTTTATTTTGGCTAAGTTTCATTCTGTTTGCTTGTTTGTTTTTTGACTAAGTTTAAGCCAGATTGAATTAGTTTTTTTGTAACTTTTTCCTTAAAAAGTCTGGACAAGGTGGAGGTCAGATGGTTAGAATCTTATTTTAATTTACTATAACTGAACAATAACATTTGATATGAATGTGGGCTGACCTAGTGACAGTCTTCTAAGGTAAGAGTGAACAGAGGTAAGAGTGATGGGTTGTCCCTTAATTTATGCAGAGTTGTAGCTTTTGTCATGCATACTTTTTCACACACTCATGCTCGCTTGTTCTGAGAGAAACCACTAGCCATGTTTGACCTGCCCAATGGAGAGGCACGAGTAGGAAAAACCGATAGCCAACAAGGACCTAAAGTCACGTGAGTGAGCTTGGAAGGGGCTTTTCCCCTAGTCCAGCCTTGAGGTGACTGTAGCCCCAGCCCACACCTTCATCTCAGAGTTGAAAGACACAATGAACTTGAAGACCCAGCTAAGTTGCACCAACATTTCTGAACTGCAGAAACTGCTAGAATAATGTTTTGTTGTTTTAAGCTGCTAAATTTAGGGGTAATTTGTCATGCAGCAATTGACAACTAATAAAATTGAATAAATTCCAAATAGATTAACCAGAAAATACACATTTATTTAAAAAAAAGAAAAAACTTTAATTGGAATGATTATATTTATCAAGAATAATTTATTAGCGAAATTTAAAGTATTCATGCATGGTTTCTGGTGTTATACAAACACCTTGAATAGTACAAGTTTTCAAAAAAGAAAAGAAAGGAAAGAAAGAGAAACTGGTTCAGACAACCAGCAATTTCTACTACTCTCACCATCAACTTCTTACCAACATGCTCCTGGAGGGGTCGAGCAGCATTCACGTATTTATTCTTGATTTTTCCTTTCTCTGGCCAGTAAATTTTGAACTGAGTTTTTACTCTTGCTTAGTTTAATTAATGCAAGTGTATTTTTTTTCCCTGCTTTTACTTTTCATTTCTTTGCTTCATTAGGTGTGGAGAATAGGAATGTTATGGCATTGTGTTTACTCTGCTGTCTTCGTCAGCTTTCTTTGATTTATGCCACTCTGCTCACTCAGGATGCTATCTCGTCTTTCAGGCATGTGAAATCTTCTCTCACTCTATAAATTTAAGGAAAGAAGTATACATGTAATATGTTCATATATATATATATAAATGATAATTAAATTATCATTTTAACTGTGGTGGCAGTTACAAAAAGAATACATAATTTCCAGATTATTGATTTGTCGATTGTCAATGAACTTTTAAAGTGCATGCATCTTCTTTTCTCATACTGAATTAAAAGCTGCTTGTGGTCTGAGATCATGTATCTTTCTTAAACCCCAAATGTTCTCAGCTATGTAAAGATAGGGATTCAACAAATATTCGTATAAATATAAGTAAATAACAACAGACGAGATGAGAAAATGGGTTCAGGTAAAAAGGAGACTAGGAAAGGGGAAGGAAACATGGATGAATAATATATCTTAAATTTCATGAAATACAAATATTTGCTGTACAAGTAAAAATAGGCTAGACCACCATGGAAATCAGCTGGGTTAAAAATGACACTCAATTTAAAATACCTATCTACATTACGTGTTAGTTCAACATTATTCAAAATATGTCACTGAAAACTGTACTAAAGATGTAAATTACAGTCAAAATAGGAAAACAGTAATAACAATCCATTTTTATTAATCCTAACAGTAATCAGTTGATATATAAAATAATCGAATAATTGCCCTTGCAGGTCAATTTCTTTTGTTTTAGGTAATGTAAATAAATCCAACTCTAATGCTTTCATGAAATGAGTGAAAAAATGCTACTGAAAAGAATCTTACGCCTTAATACCAAAAGGCAAACCTTTGGCCAATATTAAGAGCAGGCATACCAAGCATTGATTTATCAAATTGTTTTGATAAATCTGTGTTTGTTATTTTGGGTATGTTTAGTTTGATGAAAAAGATCACACATGCAACATTTGATCATTGAGCCTTAGAGTTAATTAAACCACATGTATCTGTCATAAATAATGTGTGCCTTCTATTTTGACTGTAATTTACAAGTAGACTACATTTTCTTCATAAAATTAAGAACATTATGTAAAAAGCTCTTGCTCTTTTATGGTGTATAAGTCAGGAAAGGTTTCAGGAAGGTCAAGCTTGTCCTTGCATTTAACTGAATTTTTCACTAGGGTTATAGCTAAATTTATGAAATAGCATAAAGAATGTTAATTAATAATTCCTTTGGAAAGTGGTATCAGACGAATAAGTTTTACTCAAACTATTCTCCATCTTCTTATTCTAAACTAATGAATTTCCATTTTTTTTTCACATAAATTTAATTCCCCACCCTATGTGCTAGGTACCTGTGTTATCTATCAGTCAGTACAATCCTCACATTTGAGTGCTACTTGACAAAAGGTAGCTTAGATTCCTTCCTTGGTCTCCAGGGTCTTTTTGCTTGAAGGGAATAATATAGTCTTTACAGGTACAGTAGATAAAACTATCACTGTTAAACTATACAAAGTTAGTATATGTCCATATATGTATAAACACACACACATCAAAAAGCAGGCCATACAGTATTACATTTTCACTTTTTTTTTTTTTTAATACCCTCTACCATAGCTGCAGTGAAGTTTCCAGAGTCACTGAAGTAGGCTAGAGTATCAGGGTACATTTTTAATTCTACTTGGGCATCTTTGTGCCCAAGATTTGGTGAGCTTTCTAAGACACAAGCAAGGTAATTAATAGGCTAACAAAAGATAATGGTGTTTTCACTGGTATCTTATATAGAAAATTCAAACTCAAGTTGCAATTGCCCACTTAGAATTAAAATTTTCTGTAAAATGTATCTGGTCATGAAATACACTGAGAAAACAGAGTTATCTGTAAAGACTAGTTCCAGATGACAACACACAAGTGAAATATTCAGGGTTCAGATACCCATTGAAGGCAGAACGCCGATGCTATAGGATTGTTGAGTAGAGAAAAAGCTTTAGCCAAACAACCAACTTCAGGACTAGTCTCCCATCTTAGAGTGAAATTAGAATTCTGTGACACAATCCAGTCCCACCATAAAGGAAGTAGAAAACTGTGACTTGGGAGCAAATGGACTCCTACATGTTCATCTGTGGGGTTCCAATTTAAGTCTATGTATGAGCCAAAAAGACTAAAGAATCTGAGGAACGTATCAGTCAAGTCTTCAGTGGCAGAGCATAAGTAGTCCCAAATGGGGCAGAATGAGGAAGGCATGGCTAGACAAAGTAAGGTAAAAAAGCTGAGAAGTGAGAGAAGATGATCAATACCCATCATTTGTTTTTGCTTAGAATAAGGATAGCAAGCATAAGAATAAAGAGCTGAAAACAAGAGAAATGGAGGAAGTTTCCAGATTTAATAATGTTAAGGGAGAAATATTATATAGAACCACTACTTTAAATAACTTCCAATTACTGTATATGAAATTTGACATATTTAAACCAAGAATAAATTTAAAGTTGAGTAAATAAAACTGGAATTTTGTACTTTGTATGTATTACAGACTTGGAAAGAACGTGCTAATTGTGATTTCAGGGCAGGGGTGTGTGATGTGCAAAAGGAGATACCATGGCATGACCATGTCAGCAAATTTAAGGCTGTCTTTAACAATTAAGTTGCAATTAGAAACAAGATAGATAAAGGTTTAGTATAGAGATATGAGACTAGTTTATAAGCTGGGCTAGAACTATTTAGCAACTGTATGTTTTATTTTAATTTTCATTACAAATTAGCCATCTAAATAGCTCTTCCTACCACAATAAGAAGGCTAATCTTCAATATTTATCATTAATATCCAGCCTTGCTCATCTTCTTTAGCTATATTCAGACTTTCTGAACTGAGGAAATCTCAGCTTTGTAGTCATTAGTGATCATTATCCTTAAATGAAAATGTACTGGAAATAACTTTTATATCATTCTTATTGGGTAATTTAAGGGAGAAAATGGGAATATTAATGTCGACAAAGTACAGTGTAATAGCCAAAAAGCCTGTTGAAGAGAATATCAAGTTACAAGGATCACTGGGAAAGAAGTTTCCTTGTCTGATGCTTCATGTAAGGTCTCTACCATTCTATTTCTTTTACTGGGGCTGGGGAGGGGGGGGGGCCGGGGGACAAAAAAGTAAAAGCCCATCCTTGCCTTCGAAAGCAAAGACAAGAAATGCCAGCCAATACTACTTGACAGTAAAGTGGAGCTCTTAGCTCAGTGACTCGAAATACCAGCATTCTGTAATGGCCAGAAAAAATTATGCATTAAAACTTTAATTCATGCTTGAATTCTATATCTTTTAATCCGATAATTTAACATATTTTTTACTCTCGGTCTGGACCAACCTTTCATAAGCATGCAGCCCCATTTGCCAGGTGCTGCCTTCACTCTTCAGCGAAAACAGGGGAAGTGTCGTCACCTCATACTAACAGTGAGACCTCAGCTTAACGACCCATGGGGCCCAGCAAGTCTAGGCTCAAACAGTGATGGAAACAACACACTGACCGGTTCTGGAGATAAGGAAGCAGGACAAGACACTCTTTTTTACATACACTTCTGTTCTGATTATGCCACATGCTAATTCAAGCTACCCCCAGATCAGCTCACCATCACCTCCTTTGTCACAGGCACTGATGTTCCACTGTGCCAGCCCATATATATGGGCAGATTCCATCCACATATCACTTATTGCTGCAATTTCTGAGGCTCGTATAACTTTCCTGGTGAACTTCAGATCACAATGTAACCTTGCCAACACATATTGAAAAATATCTACCTGATTGAAAGAAAGAAGTCTTTTAAAGAGATTTAGTAGCATTCAGATTGTTATATTTACTTAATAGTAAATTGGCATTCTGTCCTAACTTATTGAAAGAAAACTAGTATAATTGTCTAACTTCCCAGTGAAAGCTTTTGAATATTATCATCTTAACCCAAATGTCCTTATTATATATTTTCCTCAGGTGTTTAGCTATTTTGTTACATTTTACAGAAGCAATAATTCTCTATTCCATAAAAAATGGAATTTTACAAGCAGGGCAAACAGTTCCATAAATTAAGAGGAATATCTGCCTATGCTGAAACAATGCATTTCTTTCTTGTTCACACTTTTGTAATGTATTTGTCTTGAAATCACACTCTCATTTGTTCTGAAATTTACAGCTCCTTTTTATGGGCTGAAAATCTGGTGAAAAATTGGTTGTATCAGAATATCAAGAAGCAAGGGATTTATAAGTAAAGTGCATATATCAGATATAAGTGTTTCTCAAAACATATATCTCATCCTAAAATGTTACTGAATGTATCCGTTAACTAAGATTTTTTTCTCGACACACTTTTAATGGTTAAGGTGTGTGTGAAAACACATGTATACACACACATATAGTTACCCATGTAGTAGAGAATATAAAACTGTTCTTCCTGAACAAAATAATCTCATTGGCATATTCTTTTTTTTTCTTTAGAGAAAATTTACTGGTATTAATCCAAATCTATACATAACAATTGCTAAAGGAAACTAATCTGTAGAAACAATTCTATAGCAACAATAACGCACACTTTGCATTTTAATTAATTTATTGCACCTGATTATTTTCAGATACTACAGAGCTAGAACTGCAGAGAACTTGTAGAATGTCCTTCCTGTACTGGAGAATGAAGAGTTCTCTTCAAATATTTCTAAATGTCCACTGAAAACTATGCTAGGTGTTTAGGTGCTTATGTAGACACAAGAATGAAAAAGGCATGCTGTAACCTCCAACATTTAAAAGTTAGCAGGCAAAAAACAATTATAGTACAAAGCAAAATGAAAGGTGGAATATGTTTATTACAGAAGTTTTCAAAGAAGAGGGCAGGAAGAGGAAGGGAGAGAAGTGGGGAGGGAGAGAGAAGGAATGTTTTCTTTGGAACATCCGGAAAGTGCTTGTATTTTATCCTCATGACAGACTTGCAAATGTCAACATTCTAATTCCTATTTTATTGATGAGAAAATGTAGAGAGATGAAATAATTTGTAGGGTCTGCATCAATCTGTGGCTCTGAGAAACTCTGGGCAGCAAAGTACTTCCCTTGCATACTTTCCCCTCCCAAACACCCTCTGCACAGGTATTTTCATAATGAGTTAGCAAGAAATAAACTTTTGTTGGGTCGTGATACTTAGATTTGGAGCTGTTTGTTACTGCGAAGTAACCTATAACATACTCTCAATCAAAGGCATTCTAACTAGAGGAAGCAGTAAATATAAATGTTTAAATCAAGATTGTAAAATGGGAGAAATTTAGTTTGGCTACAGTAGACCACAAGGTGATAATTTGGGATGACATTGTAAGGACCAGTCGGTCTGTGCTATGTAGGTCCTTTAGTTAAAGGTGGAAAGCAACTATCCTCTGCTCAGTTGGTGTAATTCAGTACTTAGGCGGTGGGCTCAACACCTCATATGAAGACTAATCATCAGTAAGCAATGTGCAGAATCAAAGTGCTTTTTAAACTAATGGATCTGTTCTCCTATATTGTGAAATCATTCCCTGTATTCTCAAGCAGATATAAACAATCTTCTATAATGGTTTTTATCAAAGAATGCAATGAGATAAATGAAAACAGTCATTTTTAGAAAATATTATTTATACTAAACATGTGAGCTATGTTTATTAGAAAACTAATAGATGACAAAGATGATAAATATCATTAGGAATATAAATATTATACTAAGTCAGGCATAGTATCTATTTAACTAACAGATGATTTGAAGAAATACCAAAAGCTGTTTTGGTAAAGATATGATTTTCCTTAAATCATTATTAATATACTGCAGAATTATTAATATACTGCAGAATTATTCTTTGTGGTAGGTGCAGTTATATGCATTGTGGGATATTTAGTAGGATCCCTGGCCTCCACCCTAGTTGTAACTATAAAAAGTATCTCCAGATTTTGCCAAATAGCCACTGTGGAAAAGAATCGCCCCTGATTAAGAACCACTGGTTAAAACCCTATCCTATTATCATGAAACTCAGTACAAAATAAAAACATAGTCATTTTTTTTAAGTTCAGTAAAATATGGATTTTATTAATACAGTTTTATTAATAACTTGGTGCTGATTTTAAAGCACATTTGCTAGTCAATAAAAGTATAATTGACATTTTACCCATATTAAACCACAGCATTGGTTTAGCTTTGCCAGTATCTAAGATAAATCCCGGTTTTAAAAACTTTGGCAAGGAGTTAGTGGTAACTTGGACTCTACCTAAAGAAATTGGACTCTACTTAAAATATTCAGATTACTCATTAATAAAAGTCATAGCTTGGAGCATATTGACCTTGAAGTTCTAGTTTCTCTTCCGTCTGTTATGACCTGCCACCTATGAAATTTTCTCTCCCTTCTTCAGATTTATATCTTCAGCATGGGAAATTTTCAGGATTTTAAGTTCCACAGTTTTACAACTATCTCTGTAAAATGGAGGTATCTTTTATTAGTTCTAAAATGTCATTTGTGAGTTTCTGTGAGCCTCTTCAGCTGTTCTCAGATTGCTAAAAACTTTCATGTTCATTCTCTCATAATATTTTTGAATTTATGGATTTTATAACATCTCTTCTTGACTTTTATTTCTCTAGGTTGAATAATTTGACTTTTTTTTTTTTTAATTCTACTTACCTAACAGCACTTTTTGGCTCTATAATTCATGACACCTCAAGTTTTGTGATGAGGTTGCTTTTTCAAAGCCTTGCTGCCAGAGAATACACTAACTAGTTGTTTGATTTTAGACAATTTAAATTTGGGTCCCCTTTGTCATCATGGTAATCTAGATATTATGTCACATATCTTTTAGAATTGTTAAAATAAAAGTTGTAACCTATGCAAGGACCTAATATAGTTACTTAGATCATAGATGTCAGTTGTAAATTTATTCATTCATTTAAAAAATATGCGTTGAAAACTAGTCTGTGGTAATGCTGAGTATTTAGGAGTTGAAAATATACTCACAAAATACCTGGCCCTGGTTTTCATTGGTCTAATAATTTTTATGCTCACATGAAGTTGAGGAAGAGGAGAACAAAGATGTTAATTGTGATGTTCTTACACCACTAGTAAGAAAATTGAGACTTTGGAAGCCACAGCACAGGACTGGATACTAATGACAATTCTCAATTGTTCTGTCTTTTAAAACTTTCACAAGAACTACTTGCAAGCAATAGACTGGCAGTTGATATCCTGACTGTAGATTTTATACTTATATTATAATTTCATCTGTGGATGACTACAAAATATAGACATTTAGGCCATACCCCAAGATATTCTGATTCATTAAGTGTCTAATGGGGAATATTATCTGAATGTTTAAAAAAGGCCACAGGTATATTTGAAGCATAATTCAAGTCTAGAAGGTATGGTCCTGCGGTCAAAGATTCATGGCTATGTATAGCATCATCCATAGACCAGCTGGGAAATACTGCCGTAATTATTTTATTACATTGTGTGGACTTTTCTCCATGTGGTAATTTCTTTACTGAAGTGCAATCTCCAGGAGTACATATAATATTTCAGGTCTAGACATATTATTGTTTTCACAGAGGTATACAATGATATTTTCTGTTTTGTGTTTAACACTCACCAAAAATTCTCAACATCCCAACATATTGTGATCATCAAGGCAAAGCTCACAGTAATTAGTTTATCTTGGAATATGACTGATGACTAGAGAATAAAATTAACAATAAAAGAATTTTTATCATTTAATGTAGACATTCATATGCTAACACTGTAAAGTTTACATGCTTCTCCTTCCTCCACTGATATAATTTCTCTTGATCATCTTTAAATTTTGCTACTCATATGTCATTTCATTCTCAACAAATATAGTTGAGAATTTACAAATTTAGCAGGTTTACTAATCACTTTAGAAACCTTATTAGATTTATGGTAAATTAGATTAAACAGTAAATGGTTATGGTTTCATACAGCAATTTTTAGAAACCTTTATTTTTTATTTTTAATTAACTAATTAATTTTTATATGGTGACATTGGTTAACAAAATCCAGTAAGTTTCAGGTGTACAATTTAACAGTAAGGCATATATACATATTGCATTGTGTTTTAGAAACCTTTTAATTCACAGCTTTCCATCTATTTTTAATCTGTTTATTGATCTTAATTCAATTTTTATCCATAATCTATTGTTTCCATGTTTTCCATTCCACAATTCTTTAATTTATCAATGTTTAAATTTTCCAAAAAATTTTGAATATTCTTAGTCTAGTTTTTCTATTTCTAAGAAAGGAAAGGTAAACAACCAAAAAAACCCTTCGGTCATTAACCAAAGTGATCTCCATTTACAGAAATTTTGTTATCTTTCTCTAAATATGTACAGCTCCATAAATGTCCCTTAATCCTACCATTTATTGCATTGTACTAAGTGGAAATAAGTATGCAAATAAGACTAACTGGGCTATAATTTATAATTATCCTAAGAGCCCCTCTCAAGAATAAAATCAAGTTATTCTTAAAGGAACCATTTATTAATTACACAGTACCACATTTTCACAATTTTATCCTGATTTCTTTTTCTCCAAATTCTTGGTAATTGTTTATTTAGTAGTTTCTAGTGTTTCCTTAAAATACTGGCTTTCAAGTGTTTTTACCACAGCTATGAGTAATAGGTGTAAGATAAATACTTTACGTGGTGACTAAAGAATGACCTGAGCAATGATTGACAAGAGGCATCTTCCCACCCCAACCTACACAATTTCCTGCAATTTTCTTGGATAATAGTAGCTGCAGATTGAGGAATAACCCAGTGCGTATACAGCCATGTGCGTCATTGAGCTTTTAACTGACCTTTGCAAATGAACATCCCGAACTGTATTTGATTTGCTTGTCAAAAATGAAAAAATATTGTAGTTCTTCTACTTTTAGTGTCCTGGGGCAATTAATACCTTATATTGGTTCTTTGCCTTCTTCTACTATTGTTGTTTCATTCTGATTCTGAAATTCACCATTTTCTCTAGAGACTAGAGAGCAGGTTCTGTAGGTGAATAGATACTGGAGGTGATTTAAGCTTTTGCAGTCTTCTAGAAGAGATGCAAGTGATACCCTCATTATAATGATGGCCAGAATCTTAGAAAGTTAAAAATTCTAAGGTTTGTATCTTTTAAAAAAGAGCAATGAAGCTGTTTGCCTGTGACTATTTGCCAAAGGCATTAAAAATTATTTTTAAAAAGTTATTCATGGCAAGAATAGCTTGGAATTTCCTCCTTTAAATATAAGATGTATCTTCTTTATTTTCTAGGATAATGATGAATCATTTCCAAAAATACATTCTTTTGAATTGAAATGTTTCACACTTGAGGGAAGCCTAAGCCATGTAAAGTTTAGATATTTGAAATTACCAAGATTTATACACTAACATATTATGTTTTGTTAAAAATGTAAATATTAGAAAAAGATTTTTACTTTCTTAGAGATTTTCTTCCAACTTCTAGGAATATTATATTTGCTTTTACAGTTAAAAATTAGGACTCAAAATTAAGTTGACTGGCACAGAAGATAAGACTGGTAAAGTTAAAATAATTTATAGTAATGAGAATTACAAAAGTGAGGTGGAAATGTCACTATCTAAGATTAAATATTTGCTGAATTCTGTCATTAAGCAAAATATAATAAAGACTTCAACCCCTTTTTAGTCAATTTACTTATTCTACCTCATCACAGGATACCATATTTGAATAGCAAACATAATGAAAGCGTATTGAGAAAGAACGAAAGGGTCATGAAAATACACGTAAACATGAGAAGTAGGCCACAAAAAAATTTTGTTTCAATATCTGCGTTCAGAACTGTGAGCTTGAATTTTATGTAGTATTTTGGTTTATGCCACTATTTTTATTTGACAAATGTTTTCGTTTGTGTGTGTGTGTGTGTGCGTGTGTGTGTGTGTGTGTGTGTGTGAATCTCAGGCACGATATTGAGAGTTTCAAATACTTTTATTTAATAGGATAACTACTCTAAGAAATTAAAAATTTAGTGAGGAGCTAGCATTTAAACTAGTGAGTATAATATATTAAGTTGATTGCTACAGATTTAGAAGGAAGTGTGTTTTAGAGAAAAAGCTTGGGCTTCGAAATAAAAGTGAAATAATTTCAAACCCCAAACCCCTGCCCTGCCACCAAATGTTGATATGAATTTTTATGGCACTTAACCTCTCAAAATACTATTTTTCGTTTTCAAATGAAGATGTACATTTCTAGAGGCAAGAAAAGGCTTACATGAGAAGTGATATTTGTAAGGTACTTAATAGAGTACTTAGTACTGTGCTTACTTATCGCATAGTAGGCATTCAATAAGTTTTCAATAAATGATTGCTATTGTGTTCCACAGTGAATGATTTTTTTCCAAGGTGAAGAGAATGGGAAAAAATGTTAGAAAGGCTTTGATGATAAGATACTGTTGGAACTTAACCTCAGAGGATGGCTTTTATATAGTGTCTGCCATCAATAACTTTAATTCACTCTACAGATGTATTTGTCTCTGACCCTACAACCTTAATTAAAAAAGAAAATAAGAAAATTACCATCATGTTCATTTAAAATTTTTATTTAGGTAATGGAGATCAAAATACAACTGAGAACAGCTCATTTAAAACACAAAGAGTATTTGAATTAATTACTTTTGACATTTCTGTCTTATCACCTTAGATGCCCACATACTTTCAAATAAACCAATAATGACATGATAAATTTGCTAGGGATCAGAACAACTTCAACTATGTTTTGACAGCTTTAACTTCACAACTATGTTTTAACAGCTTTCCAGTAAGTATCCCTCGATCTATCCAGTGAGTTTCCAGGAAGAGGTAGCTTAGTTTGAAAATAGGGGAAATATAGTTAATTTCCAGGTTGAAAATAGGAAAATTAGTGACTGCCACTTTGAAGCCCTCAAGTCCTATCAACCCTCTTATCATGCGAGGATTTGTATTTTATCCTTTTCTGTGGAGGCATGGAAAGAAATACTTGGACTAAGAACAGTGGTTAATCACTGTGGTTTTTGAAGAGAGGTTGGAAGTGGGTGAAACTATTAAGAAGGGCCGAGGTCACAAAAGTAATATGTAAGAACGACTAACTTCTGATCTTTAGTCCCATTTTCTAATATGAGTAGGAATTCAAGTTTGCTGTGGAAATATTTGGGAGTGTTTACATTTCCTACAACATTGTCAAACACGTAATTACTAAGTGCCCGGTACTAAACCAGGAGATGCGGAACATGTGAAAGGGAAAGAAGGAAATGCAGCACACTCTCCTCGCCTTTGAGACATTAGTTAATTGGGCCAAAGGAAGTGAATATTATGTATTGATAAATATGTATAGAGGGCATTCGATGAAATAGAAGAAGACACAGAATGAGAAGAACACATATCTATACAACTGGTAGGGCAAATGCCACAGGAAAAGGGGATGTGAGCCAAGGCGGGCTGAGTGTTTCTGGATGAAGAGATGTTTCTGGATGAGAGTTTCTTGCCATGGAGGAGTTAAGGAAATGAAGAAAGGAAAAATGACCTTGTGGGGAGGAGGGAGCAATCTTAGGGTGGGAGAGAAACAGCTCTGACCAAGACTTGAACTTTGAACTGATTAAATAAATACCTAAAATATATGTTCTTTAATAAGAAAATACTGAGATACTTTTAATTGGCAAACGTGAGTCCTATCTGCCCTCCAACTATGTCTCTCTCTATCGCTATTCTATATATAGAACAGTAGGTGTTAGAAGACCTGAGGTTGGATCAAACATAATTAATTTGCTCAGCTGAAAATATTGAGTGAATTGTGCCATCACTTTATGAGCACAGAGACACACATGTAGAGTGTTGGGCTCCTGTACTTTCACATCCCTTCTGTCCCTGTGGGTAGACAGAGTTTTTATAAACCTTCTGCACTATTGAAAAGAGAACATTGTCCACATGGGGTAGTTCAGATGAGCTGAGCAAGGATTCAGACTCAAAAGGCATCAATTCCACTGAACTTTCAGGGGGGGACAGGCTAATGTCAAAGAAAGGTCATTGCGGGACAGAGATGAGAAGGACAAAGTAGTAGTTCCTTGGCATGTGGTTGTGTGTAGTATCCACTCACATAGCAAAAGAGTGTTTATTTGTGGGGCTTCCATGCAGCTGCCTGGTGCTAGCACTGGGGAGAGGCGGTGCTCCATCACGCAAAGCTGGCATGGACTTTTAAATGATGATTCTGCTGCAGCTCACATCTAAGACTCCACAGATTTTGAGGGCTTAGTTATCAAATCCAAGCTTTTGGAACTCAATTTTTGTTTCTCTCAAATTAATGCCTTTGAGATGAATATTAAAGCATGTTTTGAATTTCAAAAGATAAGCATTGTCTTTCTAGTTATCTGAACTTTTCCTTTCTCAGAGGCAGTCCAGGTGGAAAACCGGAGTCTCCCAGACTATAGGATAATCAGGTTAGAGTATATACATATATAAATATACAGACACATGTATATCTAGCTATATCTAATTATGTATATGTTTGTATGTTTATATATATATCTATACACATACATATATAGCAAATATGTTTATGATAAATATAAATATAAATAATCTATTTTTGTTTTCTGAAGCACTATGTCTAGTCACTACTCCTTTGTAAAAGTGTCTCATCAATAAATAAATTTGGGAAACATGGATGCTTTCTTTCCACAAATGATAACACTTATTATCATTTATTATAATACTTATTGCCATATAGAATGTTAGATAGAGCTCTGAAATTATAGATTTTTAAATACAACATTCCAAACTTATTTGACCACAGAACCCATTTCTCCAGATCTATGTTTTCTCTGCTCATAAGTGCTGAGGAACACCTTATGGGAAATGTTAGATGGCATAGAAATCAGCTTTTTAAGTGAGTTTTTCCTTCCCTCTCTCATCACCTACCTCCACCTAACAGCTCCGAGAAGGCAGAATAGCTATCTTATTCATCTGTATTCTCAACATCCTACATGTTATATAAATTATAGTTGGGCTCGACTCATGTACACAGACAGTGGATTAGTGGTTACAGAAGAAAGAGGGGATAGAAGGTAAAAGGGGTCAAATATTTGGTGATGGAAGGAATCTAATCCTGAATGGTGAACACACAATGTTATATATCTATATCTATATCTATATCTATATCTATATCTATATCTATATCTATATATCTATATCTATATCTATATCTATATGCCTTTCTGTTGAATGATACACTTGAAACTTATTTGATTTTGTTAATGTCACTCCAGTAGGTTTTAATTTTAAAAATGCCAAAAAACAAATAATACATGTGCTTAGAATAGTAAAAAAATTTTGGTTGGGCTCAACATCCATTCTTTTCAAATTTTCTTCATAAATTGGATTTTTTTTTCGGGTAAAAATATATCAACCACATTTATTCCTTGCTAAAATATTGTACATGTTTGAAATAAGGCTTTTATTATTATTGTCATGTTAATATAGTTTTTAATAAAGATGGAGGATAAGTAAAATATGTTTAAAAGCCTGTAACTACTTAATATTGGGATGAGTAAAACTCTTGTAGCTACGATTGTGAATCTTAGAATTGGAAACAAAACAAATTTAATTACATTTAAATTTAAAAGGTCTCTATTATAAAGAAGTATATCATAATTAAAGTTGGAAAACAAAAAACAAAAATAGTTGCATTATCGACTGTCTTATTTTTCAAAATGCATTATTAGCTCCTATATTTCAGAAAAAATGCATAAATTTGTGAGAAAACAAAATACCAGGCAACTACTAAAAGAAATATACACAACAACATGCATCATTTAAAAATCTCAAATGAACTAATGATCAAATCAAAAGTTAAAAATAATTTATTATTTTTATCTATCAGGTTGATAAAAATTAAAAAATATTCATCATATTCATTGTTAGAAGAATTTGAGTATATACTGTTGGAACATTATTAAGTTGGCGTATCTATCCAGAAGGCAATTTGGAAATATGTATTAACATGTTATGCATTTTCTTTGACCCAGCAATCTCAGTTCTAGATATTTATAGGGACATAAAAGAAACAAAGATATATGCATTGTGATGGCCAACACAGCATAGTTTTTTTTTTAAAACAATAGTGTATGCAAGTGCTTAAATTTCTAGAATGTTCCCACAAATATGGATAAAGTTAATCTCTAAATATTTCCATACAAATATGTAAGTAGATATAAATATCTGAGGCATATTTGTGTGCATAGTAAGGTGGGATAATATGGAAGAGACTATGTAAGAGGAGACATTCACACTCTACATTTTACTGTTTTTTGTTGTTGTTTTTAAGATTTTCCTTTTCCCTAAGGAGTTTGTAGAGCTTTATAATTTAAGAAGCAATTGCAATTCTGAAAAACACTTTCATATACGAATGTCACATTTTGGTAGAGAAAGAAGAGTACAGGCATAACTCATTTTGTTGCTCTTTGCAGATAATTCGTTTTTTTGTTTTTTTTTGTTTTAATTGAACATTTGTAGGAATCCTGCATTAAGCAAGTCTATCAGAACCATTTTTTTCCAGCAGTGTTTGCTCACTTCATGTCTATGTCACATTTTGTTCTCACAATATTTCGAAGTGTTTAGTTATTACATTTGTTGGTGATCTGTGATCAGTCATCTTTGATGTCACTATTGTAATTGTTACCATTTGTGTTCTGACTGTTCCACCGACTAGCCCTTCTTCCGTCTCCCTCTCCTCAGGCCTCCCTGTTACCTGAGACACAATATTGAAATTAGGCCACTTAATAACCCTACAATGGCCTCTTAAGTGTTAAGTTAAAGGAAAAGTTGCATGTCTCTTGCTTTAAATCAGAAGCTAGAAATGATTAAGGAAGGCACATCGAAAGCTGATAGAGGCCAAAATCTAGGCTCCTTGTGCCAGTTAGCAAAGTTGCGCATGCAAAGAAAAAGTTCTTGAAGGGAATTAAAAATGCTACTCCAGTGCACACACAAATGATAAAGACAACACAAAACAAACAAAAAAGCCTTATTGCTGATACAGGGAAAGTTTTATTATTTTAAAATTAAGGTATATACATTGTTTTTTAGACAAAATACTATTTTATATTTAATAGACTACAGCTTAGTATAAACATAACTTTTATGTGCTTGGAAACCAAAACATGTGTGTGACTTGATTTATCAAAGTATTCACCTTATTGCCGTGGTCTGGAACTGAATCTGCAGTGTCTCTGAGGTATGCTTGTATTAAAAGTAAGACTAAATTAAAAGTAGAATTTAATCAAAAATGGAAATAGGTAACAATTCTTTTGTATCATACTAAATTAATTAATCGTGTTACTAACCCGGACTCATTAAAATGTTTATGACATATTAGCTTAAGTTATATGGGAAGATCCTATTTCTCAGCTATCAAAAGCATTTTATTAGACATTTGAATCTAAATAGGTTTTATAAACTTAAGATACAAAATGGTAAACGAAGACTGTGCAGACTACCAGACTATCAGAATTACAAACAGTGAATATAAGTCATACTGATAACATTTTAAAGTATAATAGAAATGAAAATACTATTGAAATAAAATCAATAAAAATGGCCCAAACTGGAAAACAGCAAAATCTGTGTAATTAAATACTCATTGTATATAATCCTGTTTTTAAAGAATAAATTATTTGATACTTGGCACTACCTCTATGAATCTCATAAAATGCAGTCTTAGTAACACTTTTTAAATATAAATTACATATCCTTTTTTCAAATATACATAATTTCCTGGATTCTTTTTCCAAGCCTTTAAAAAGATTTTCTGAGAAAAACAAACCATTTTCATGCTTGATGATTTAGACTTCATAAAAGGTTAATAAAATGCGAAAAATCTGATCAGTGCATGTATTTGTTTCACTGTAGGAAGCTGAGTTTTATTAAGTATATAATTCTATGTTGCAAGAGAAAAGCACGTGGCATATAGACCTGCTGGCCACTGTATGGCAATGTCACATATCTCTCGATTTAGGTCCCAATACTGAAATCTCAGAAAAATAACAACAATAGACTCACAGCTCTTCAAATTATGAGTAAACTGTCTACAGTGCACTGTGTATTTTTGGTTTCTTTGTTTATAGAAAGTTACCTTTTTTAAGTGATAAAATTACTTTAAAGAAAAGAAAACTGAATTAAATAGCAAACATTCTGAGAGGTATTGGTGCAGTAAATTTAAAAACAAGATGAGAATGACCTCAAATTAATTTCAATAGCACTACAGCCCCAAGAGATGTTTTTTTTTAATGTTTGGGACGGGAGGGAACGAAGGAGTAGGAAGAAGACGACTAGCGAGAGGCAGAGGGAGGCCAGCAGCAGGACCAGCAGACAGCAGGCAAGAAGAGACCCAAACGCATCGGAGGCCGGGGTTCAGGATGCTGCCAGCCAGGCTGGGATTCTGCACAGGTGTCAGAACCTGAAGGGAACTGAAGGGAAAGCCACAAGGATGACAGGACTGAGGAGGCAGAGGTAGAAATGCAGGGGAAGGCCAAGGCTCCAGGGAAGCGATGTTCAGGCCTTGCTCTATCACTGAGGACTCCCATGAATTCTTGGGATGGTTGCAGGCTCCACCTGTCGGTTGACCGAGCTCCCAGGCTACTCCAAGTAATGTTATTGATGTAGGACCGAGTGGGCTGCCTGGAGCGAGCAGTGCTGAGATAGGAAGGAGCCCATGCCAACCCTTCAGGAGAAACCCACAGCGCTCACGGACACTTCCCAGCCTTGGGACATCGTTCTGCTTGGTTTGCTTTAGTTTTGTCTTGTTTTCATCACTCTTATTTGTTTCCCCCTGTATTTACAAGCAGTGAAAATACATAATCTTTTCAACATCATACAAAAGCCCTAGCAACTAAAATGGCAGAACAGAGATTCCGTTTCTTCAAGAGGCTTTGCAAACAAAGAGATTTACCTAGACTGAATTCATTTGTTTAGTTACAAGGTGACCTTCTTTCTTTTAATGTTTGATTTCTGCTGAACAGTGGAGCAAGGAAGACTGTCTTTATACTTAGATGCTGTGACTGAGGACTGTTTTCTTCTGCTAAACAGCAGGTGAATATCACTCTTCATTCTGGGGAACTGGTATGCAGGATAGCTAGGGAGAGTGACAAGGAGCTGTAAAAAAGTCATGAGAGGTGACCTTTTAAAGTGTTTTCTCTGAACTACACATTCTATGTGCAAAGTGACAGAAAATTAGATGTTTGCTCAATTAATCTCTTAAGGCAGAAACAATCAGATGACTGCACTAGCACAGGTGATGCTATATTATATTGGTGTAAATTAAACAACTCTCTAGGATATATTTCTAAATTTAATATTTTTAGATAGTGTATGTTTATGTATATATTTCTTGTTCCATATAGGATTGCACATTTGTTTTAATTCCTTCAAAAATCCATCTCACAATGGCTCTAAAGAAATGAAATGGGGCAAAAGCTACAGACCGAAGGTCATAAGAAGTTTCAATAAATGTATGGGAAGTCAAGAAAACAAAGAAATCGTATGTTCAGACAGAATAAAGAAAGTTATAGTTTAGGATACAGGAAGTTTAGGGCCGAACCTAAAAGAATCCCAGACTCACAAGAAGTTTAGAAAAAAGAAGACTCTGTGTGACTTTAGGTTTTGCTGGCTGATGTGTGAGAGAATCCTGAATCTCAGTCTTACCACTTCAGATTTCTTTCTTACTGGGCACTCCTGATCAGGGATTGGAACCTTTCAATGGCCTGAATCCTGGATCCCGGCCACTTCCATCCTGGGCCTCAGCTGTCTTCACAATGTGGATTCAAAATTAAGCCAAACCAAGAACTATCTAGTACAGTTAGAACAATTTGATAAAAGTTTATATTCAAGAAACAAGAGCAGGAGACTATGAATAAGGAACTCTCAGAGAAATGTGAAGGAGCACTGGCATTTAAAAGTATGATTGGTTAGGAATTTTTAAAAAATGATAGTAAATGAGAAAAGAGGAAAGGAATCTCTTCTCTACTAAAAAAATGACATCTAATAAAAGAAAAAAGGGAAATATTATTAGAAAATTTCTATTTTACAACACATGATATAATTATTGATTCAAGTCAAAGAACCAAAGGCTGTTAGAATCATTTGGTGCCATTTTATCAAGTAGCTGAGTATTCAAATAGAGACAATGCATCATCCCACGGATCATTTGCTAATTGAAAGGAGAAGATCTACAGTGGAAAGAATTACAGTTACTTCTTACATTAAATGACTGTATGTCATGTGATGAATGGTGAAGCCATCTGACATTGTAGGTCTGCTGGTATAACTGAATATGAAGAACACAGCCTCTCCTATGAAATTCCATTGCCCAGAATGTTCCGCTGTAATCAAGGCTCTAGTCCGGTGCTATACAGTGTTAGATATTAATCATGTGTGACTATTGGACATGAATTGTGGCTATTCAAATTTAAGATGTGCTATCAATGTAAAGTAAACACTAGGCTTGATATCATAGATATAGTACTTTAAAAAAGAGAAGGTTATATTGGTTACATGGTGAAATGATGTGTTTTTGATATATTAGGTTTAATAATGTATCTTATTAAAATAATTTTACCTTATTTCCCTACTTTTTAAAAGTGGCTACTAGAATATTTAAAAATACGTATATGGTTCAAAATTTTAAAAAAACCTTATTTTATCGTGCAGTACTATTTTAGATCCTAGTTTACAAAAATACAGGTCACAGAGAATCAAGTTAATGACCCAAGAAGAAGCAATTAAGCAAATCCAGACTGTGAAATAGTCTCCCCTACAACTGCTGCAAATGAATCAGCAATAAAATGTCAAGGAAAAAAATTGAGGGAACTGTTTTAAACTAAGACAGTGAAGAGATATACCAGTAAAGGCAATGTGGACATAAATAAAATTGAATTGAGTTTAGAAGAGGGGAAAAATACCCCACAAATGGCTATAAACTTCTTTCTAATAAGAAAATTTTGAATAAGAAAATTTTGAATATAAAATAGACATTAGGTGATGATTTGGAATTATTACTACTTAAGTATGATAATGATATTGTGATTATATAGGAGATTGTCCTTATTCTTAGGAGATGTAGACTGAATGATTTTGCAATGACAGCTCTATAACTTACTTTCAAATGGTTGAGCATAAATGTGAGAAAGAGATCAAGGAAATTGGAAAAAATATTAAAAAAATGCTGAATATAGCTAGAGGATTGTGCTATTTTTCTACACATAAAAGTGTTCTTAGTAAAAAGGCAAGGGTCGAAAATTTCAAGTGAAAAGTGTCGGTAAAAACTTACAGTTTCTGTTCCTCGGTATACTATTTTATTTCATATATCTTTCTTACATTGATAAAAAATACAATATACAAATGTATAATATCAAATAATGTAAAACTGTCAGAAGCCTATACTGGCAAAGAAGGAATTATTCCTATGTACATTGATATTGATTCAATTCTTTTCTTTCTCATCAGTAATCATTTACCATTGAACCACCAGGTGCAAAATGGTGATGATTATACCAGTCAGATTTCTCCATTATCATTAACCCTGCAATTTTTACTCACGTAAATGTATAAAAATAATTGAATAAAATTATATTGGGCTTTACCATGGATATTCATTGTAATAAAAACATCAGATTATGAAAAGAAAAATTTCTTATACACTCACTTGTCATAGATTTCCCCTTCAACTAGGTATCTCTGCAGCTTTTTAGCAACTTTGCAGAAATTCATTTTAACGCTATGTATTTGTCTTATTTGTCTTGATTTGAAGTTTATATTCTCTTTTGTCTTCCTAATAACAGAATTAAATTGATAATTTCTAGCAGTATAAGTGTGAATATAACATAAAGAAGATAAGGCAGAATGTTAGTCATCTCAAAACATTTCAAATATGCATGACATTGGTTACAAGTTAAGAGTAGACTTTAACAAATTCAGGGAGCACATCAAAATAAATTTTAGTAAGCAATTTTTGCATAATTTTAACTAAATGCAAAAAAATGAGTGCTATTGCTATTTGAAAAAATTGTCATAGAACATACATGTTTTTCTTTTTTACTAGTCATCAGTTTTTGACAGTGGAATCTTTGTAAGTGTCAAGTTGCTTGTATTTCTATTTAAGTAGGCAACACAGCAAGCTATCTCTTATTTTACCTTTTTTTAGGTCTTGCGTTCCCCACAGTGTCAGCCACTACTGATTAATGAAGTCATAAAGGAGAACTTAGAAATTAGCACATAGAGTAAGTTAGTGAAACAGGACAGAAAAAATGTTTACATTAAAATTTACACAAAAAAATTGAAAGAAAAAATAACAAGAATAGTACAATAATTTTGTCGCTTTTTTGAAAGAAACATTTGTTGTAAAGTATTATATAGTGTTATTACATTGCTGGTTTTTCTAGCTATTGATTTTAATATATCTTTTGAAAGAATATGACTACAATTGTGATATTACAATGGCTTATAAATACAAAGATTAAATTACTATTTGACAAATGTGAGTAAATAACTTAAAAAGTCTTGGTTAATAAAAATTATTTCCTTCAAATAACTGCTTTGACAATGTATTGATACTTGACATTCTAGTGGAAAAAATCGCTTAAAAACTCAATATTATCATTAAGTTAATTTTATGTAATAGAGACAATTTTATTTTTTAGATTTATGAAATTTATAAAATAAAAATTACAGCATAAATCCATACACTTAAATACTTTCAAGCATTTTACTTTTGATATGCATTACCAGAAAAGTCCTCTAGGTGACAGTGTTTACCACAGATAAAAGTTATTTTAGAACTATTTTAACTTTTAAAATAATTCTCAAATGAGCCAAATAGTGTATAGTTAAAAATTCATTTTCTAGTATTCAGTATTTCTTCAGCATTTCTTTTGCTTTTAATGAATGTTTAACCTAATTCAGCAATTTTTTGCTTATTTATTAGATTTTTATTGCAGTTTAATTTGCGAATTTCCAAAAACCATTAAGTTGACCCAAAAACTTTAGAATAAACATATACGTGATTTATATACTTTGTAGGCATTAAAATAAGTTATTGAGACTATGGTAACAAGGATGAAAGAAATCTTAGCAATTAATTGGTGGAATTACATTACTTTTTAGTTCAAGCTTTTTGTAATCATAGATTTGAATGAAGTTATAGATACTTTATTGACGTATAACCAATGTGATCTTCATCCTCTATTTTAAATAATTGTAGTTTCAATTATGTGACATGATGACCAAACCAAATAAGTCACAAATGTATAACTGAATCTAGGGCAATCATATTTTTCAGGGAATTTGTGAGTGGGGTAGAATTTTTTAATAATTATAAAATAATAGAAATAATGCAAAGGTATTATATAGAATCAACTTTTATAATGGATATATTTTACATTAGTATAAATCTAATAAAAATGCCTTATATATACATTGAAGAATCTTACAATTTCTGAAAACAGGGATGAACAGAAATGACCACATTTAGGCCCAATGGTTGATTTATAGATTTGCTCTGCCTTCTGTGAAGATAGAAAATTTGTCACAAACAGTTGGAAGAGAGATTTATTTCTGCTGGTTTCATCTAGTATTTCAGAGGCAAAATTTATAAAGTATTTTGTCCATTTTCCTATAGAATATCAAGTGATTTTCAGTGATAACTTTTGACATGGCTATTTAGAGACTTAATTAGACATAAATTTACTTAACCAAATCATAATATATAAAAAGCAAATGCTATTCATCTAAAATAGAGTTCCTCAACTTTGGCACTACTCCCACTTTGGACCAGATAATGCATGTGCGCACGTGCGTGAGTGTGTGTGTGTGTGTGTGTGTGTGTGTGTTGGGGAAGGGGAGCTGTTCCGTACATTCTATAATATTAAACATTGTCCCAGTAGCAACACCCACCTCTCCAACCATGCTCCAGTTATAACAATAAAATGTCTTCAGACATTGCCAAACGTCTCCTAAGGGGCAAAATCACTCTGAGTTGAAAACCACATATGTGAAAACTTGATTATTTTCCACTCTTCTTATGCTGTCTTACAATTTTATTTTATTTTATTTTTTTTATTATTATTTTATTCTTTAGGCTAGACAACCCTTGGTTGACCTCACAGATTGCAAGGACCTTGTCAGTTTACAATCCTTTACTTTTTATTTTTTACACCTACAGCACCTGGTCTTCCTAGGTGGTCTCCCATCCAAGTACTAACCAGGCCCGACCCTGCTTAGCTTCCGAGATCAGGCAGGATAGGCTTGTTCAGGGTGGCATGGCCATAGCTATCTTACAATTTTAAAATGCCAATCATGTTATTACAGTTTATATTTTAGCCCTTTAGTAGATTAATTAATCAAGAATAGGGTCAAGCAAAATTACCAAGTTGCTGTGGTTGCTTCTTATATTAGGACTCTTGGTTCAAGTAGTAGCTGTTACAAAGGCTACTAGATTAGTTCTTCAACAGTGGCAGGAATATGACTGGATACTAACAATGAACTGGAACCAGGTAATTAACGGCCATAAGGGGTTGTTCATCTCTGATTCCTTCTGTGCAACAATTTCATTTTTCTTATTCTTCACTTTGTAAAGATAGCTGCTTGGCTTACCATATAGATGAAATATGGGAAGAAATATTTCCAAAGAAGAAGAACTCTTATGAGCTTTGGAAATGACTCATAGGTGTCCAGGCACGTGTGATGTCACCTCCTTCTATACTCCTCAGGACCCTGGTCCCCTCATATTGCTTAATAAGTACCCTAAGACCTCCTGTTCTGTTTCATGAAGTTCTGCTTTTCCCCAGAAGATGCCAGGCTCCAAATAGACTTCTTCCTCACTTTTAGTCCAAAGTAAAATTTAGCTCAAGATAGCTAATCTCTACGAAGAAGAAAACAAAATAAATCCAATTAATATATGAGTGCTGTGTAAATTCCTTGAGTCTCTAAGCAGTACTTGCTTCGAAAGAATGCTTGGTGACAGAATCCCTGCATGTTAAATCATAGGTGTCGTGCTTTCTCCAGTGTACTCTTTTTGCTTTTGTTTTTTAATTTTTTAAATTTGTCCTGTGTGCTGTGATACTTTGTATCTAAGTTGGCTTTTAGGTCCTTGCTACTTAAGGTGTGGCCCACAGATCAGCATTAGGGTCCCCTGGGAATTTGGTAGAAATGCAGGATCTCAGCTCCCACCCCAGAACTAATATATCAGAACCTGCATTTTAATTTAACACGATACCTGGGTAATTTGTATTCTAATTAAAATTTGAGAAACACAGAATCAGATTAAGTTGTTATTTAATCACAAAGAAGTCAACTTTAGTATAATATTAGGTTTACAATAATAAACTCAGTAAACATTCTGGAACAACATGAAGATAAAGCTACATTGCTAGTATATTTATGTATATTATCAAAAACTCACTATTGAGTATTTGAACTATTAAAATTAGTGTAGTAAGCAAACTTTTTAAAATCTAAAATATATAAGAGATATTTTGATGAGAATTAACAAAGTGGAAAATACTCTCAGGATAGTATACCTCTGTATAAAAAAACAACAAAAAAAGCAATAAGAGGCTTCAGCTGATTGATACTTGAGATATATATGAATATCTCTGTGCTGAGAATATAGGATTTTAAAAATATAGTAGGTATTTTTATGTATTTTTTACATAGTATGTTTATTAGATTTTTGAATGAACTAATGAATAAATTTATGAAACTAAAATTTCCCTTGTGAGCTTTATAATCATTTCATATAATTCTCACTTTTCATTTTTCCCTACTAATTGTGGTATGTGCCTGAATTGGCACCTGATCTTTAAGATCTACTTATCTATTGTAATATATCAATAAGTTGGCCTAGTTCCACAGTGAGGGGCAAATATTACTGGAAAATAATACCATTACTCTCTTTCAGCATAGCTTTTAAAAACGCCTCCATTAGGATGGTTGCTAGTTCTAGGAATTAAAAAAGTTTACAATTAGGCCGTAGATATACAGATACTGCACTCAAACTGGGATGCTTATTTACTCTCCAAATTAAGACATAGATATTTTGCTGTTATAAAGAAATATTAATAATCTTTTGAAATTGTAAGAGATATTTAGTGCTTTTTATTATATTTTATAAGTGATATTTTTCCAGGTAAGTTTCCTAATTAGGCTTTCTTATAAACTCCACAAATAATGTTTCCTATAACTACATTTTTAAAAGTAAATTTCTCTTATGAGGTGTCTTCGCTTACTTTAAAGCAGATTGACCCCATTTCATACAACCAAGAAGTTACTTTGAGGTTCCTTTAATCCTTTCTGAAAATTTCACCAGTCTGTTTGTGGCTGGAGCACAGTAAATTCATAGGCATAGGATTGAAAAGATGATGTATGTTTTAGGACCTTTTAAAGGATTGCATTAGTGTACACTAAAGAACAAGATTTTTGTTTAAGAACAAATTATATTAAAGAATTATGTGTTTACATACATGCATGTTTTAAATAGAGTGGTATTGACTTAAATCCCAGACAAAGCATACCAGTATCTTTTGAAGTCTGAGCAATAAGCTGTCTCTGTTACTTAGGTGTTATTAGTGATATGTAGTTAAGCCAGAGCAGCAGGAGTCAATGGAATATGCATGGTCTTCCCGACTCATCCTAATTCAATTAGAGAGGGTCTGTGGGTTGAATTTGGTTCCTGAGAGGAGACTATAAGAGAAAATGAGGTTTATCCATCCTGCTCTATATTAGTAAGCCTATTTACGTGTACATTATGTAACAAATTGGGCTCTTAGAAGAATATAATATGAGTTTATTTAAAAAAAAAAAGAAAAAAGAAAAAGGAAAATTATAGGCCTGCATAAATTGGGGGAGAAGAATAGGAAGTGAAAGTTACTAGAATGATGTTTCAGGTACTATGAAGTTCTGTTTTCGACAACATACTCTTATCGATGAGAATGTATTAAAAGAGAATAAAGAAAACTTGTACTATATTTTAACTTGAGAAAGTTCTAATATCTAAGAAAATCATTTTCCCAATAATCTTTGGGCAAATGCTGTTGTGCATGAAATATTTTCTTGTCTCAATGTTTCTCTGTCTGCATTTTTAAGTGTAAGTAGAATTGCTTCCAAAGATGCATGTAAATTCTGCATCTTTGGGCATTGATTTTATATAAATATGAATTGAATAGATCATACTTGATATTCTAATCTAACAGTTCTCACCCAGAAAAAATAAATATCATACAAGAAATAGAAAGTTTCGTATGTTATATTTCACTTGAAATTACATGACTTTAAAGTGATCAAATTATTTAAGGTTAATATATATTTATTCTCTCATTACCGTGTTAGAACATGTTTTGATGTTTCCTGAGTGATTACGTGAGCCTACCTGAGATGGGGAATACATTTGTTATGAAAGCTATGTCTCTATATAATCTGAATGAAGTCTTAAAAACCAATGATGAAATTTGAAAATTCAATATTCTTTGTTTATATGGTGAACAAGATAAAATAGTAGCACTGGAAAATGTCAGTTTATATTGTAATAACTGTTAGAGCTACAAAGCCAACATCTATAATCATTGTCAGTCATAAAAATATAGCAAATTGGGATAAATTTAGTTCAGTCATTCAAACAGAATGCAGCTTCTTGTCACCTGCTTTCCTTTGTGATCTGATTACCTTGGACTAAGTTTTCCTTAAAAGAAAGAAAAGGAAAAAAAAAAAAGATATCCAAAGGAAATAGCTATTAGAGAAGCAAAAGAATTATTTATTCAAGGACCTTACTATACTTTGCCAGTTTGCACAGTCTTAAAAGGTGTTAATTTTCTTTTTGTGGTGTTAACATTCTGCTTTGTCATTTTCTAAACAGTGATAATACAAATAACCCTTAGCATTTTTCAAACACTTTCCCCCCAGAAGTACAGTACAATAGTCTAGCCTCTTTTGTGAAATGGGGACAATAATACCTGCTGTGACATAGGAGCCCCTGTTATTGATTGATTAATGTCTGTTAGACACAATAAGATATCTGGATTAAAGGAACTTTAGAAGTATAGAGCACAAAAGAATTTTATTTTATTTTATTTTTAACTTTGGAATATAGAACTAGTATATTAGAGTTGAAAATTTTAGTCTTGAAATCCTCAAGGAGATCGTTTGATCATTCTAAATACCACAGTGTATATGTCTTTTATATAAAATGTAACTTAAAGAAAAAAGCCTTTACAATCTCTGTGTGAACTGTAATTTTAAAATGCTGAGTGGTAACTAGAAAATCATAGATGAAAAATCCAATTAACAAGCCAAACTTCTTAATAATTCAGGTTATTAAATGCCATTACATTGAGAATATTGTTTAAATATATAAACAGAATGACATTAAATTTTTGAAATATAAAATTATTTTATGAACTTGACATCTGTTTCTGTATAAATCTATAATAGCATTTTAGTCTTTAGTTAGCTGGTCTAAGGTGACTCAGCTTCACAAGTATCCTATGACCTATATAACCAGCAGAAAACACTAAGACAATTTTACTATATAGCCCAGATGGCATAATTCCTAAATTATGTACTAATCAGGTACAGTACAGGTGAGAATATCATAATTCCTTGCTGTAGAAAACATGAATTGACAAAGATGAATAAGGGTTAATTAACGAGATCTAATTAGAAGTATAATATATATACTGGAAGATCTATTATTGGAAGTCATATAATTGGAAATCTAATATTTTATTAAATTCACTAAAGAAAAAACTGATGAAAATGCAGCATAAACCAGATGTTCCTCTACAAAAACTAAAATTGATTAATATTTCTCTAATTCATAATTATACAGATATAAGATTTTTTTAAAAAAATAGAAGAGATTGTGAGCAGTTCTCATTATGGGGATGTATTATATAGAGTTTTGGGCAGAAGCCTCAAATTATGATAGAGTTAGAAATATGACCCTTTATATTTTTCTTCTTGAATATTAATAAGATCTGTAATAACAGTTCTCATTCTGGAGTTTAGTAGTTGGAATATAATAGGGCAAACAATAAGCTTTAACTATTCTTGCTTTAAGAGATAAAACTAGTATGATTAGTTGAAGAATCCCAGTAATTTAGATAGGCCAAATAAACACCTATATGATAGAATGCACTGAAGTCAGAAGCTTTATTTCTATATAATATTTAGTCTCCTGTGAAAAGAGTCTAGGCAGACCTCATTAGGGGGCTTTGACTTATGGTTTCTGTTAATTTAAGTCCCATGGTCATAAATTTAATCATGGGATGATTTTTTTCTTCCTCAACCTTCATCTGTGTTCATGCTAAGATTTCATTTATGAGCATAGGGTAATAATGGGTTCTGACAACAAATCAAGCTATCCCTTAGCAAACAGAAATCACTTTGCTTAGTAATAATGTTTAATTATTGCTAAGTTATGTGTTATGACTGCAACATGACTTTGAAATGACTACAGTATGATTAGAATAGGAATGTGAGATAACTGCGATGCATCTGAAGTGAACTGGAAAGGGGTTGTGCTGCTGTGTTTATTGTAAATGTATCAGAATGATGGTTCATTTATTGTTTTAAACTAGTTCAGAAAATAAAATAGGTGACAATTGGAACTAGCTTTAATTGTAGATTTTGTGAATGGCAAAATGATCATTCATAGTGATAAGATAAAAATCTTCAATTCACTTGCATGATTGTATGAAGTGATATTTTTCTTTTTACTTTTAGATATTTAAGCAATCCTTTTTATTCTTAAATTTTGTGTACTCTAATACAAAATATTATTATAAGAACTATTTGTCTATTTACAAATATCAACCTATAGCCTACAAGAAACCTGTTTTGTATTTCACATATAAAGGAACAACCTATTTTTCAGTGGGCTTTCGGCATGCACTTTTCCCTTGAATTCTGACCTGAAGAGAAGTTTAAATTTAAAAAAAAAAAACTTACATTTTCATCGAAAACAGTAAATTGTAATATCAATTGAGTTGGTTAAATAGTAATTTTCTGCAATATTTCATTTTGGTGGGTTTGTTTAGTGATACATATATATTTACTTTTAACTTAAATATCTAAAAATAAGTGTGCATATTGAAAAATAAAACCATTGTATTAAAAGGAAGTATCTTTGTACATGCCATCACAGTAGAGAACTATGTGGAGAGCCATTAACGCATGTACAGCCCAGTACAGAATGGGGAACACAGAGGTTTAAAATAAATGCCCTTTATCCTCCCTGTAAGTTAGAGCAAGTTATTCAATCACGCATTAAGACCTTCTCAGAAAACCTTTATAGGTCATTCAAAACACATAATTTTTTTTCCTGTTCCAAGTGAACCGTTATTATTAAAGCCTTGAACTTTACTCAGGTATCTGTTGTTCTAGGTACAACCCATTATGTAAACCTTCGTGGTTTACTGATTTTAAAAGATCAATCACAGATAGATAGTGCTTTCGGGAAAGTATTTAAGGAATAAGGTTAATCCTTTCGGGAGTCTTTCCATTCAGCCCTTGTATGAAAATGAGAAATGCGTGAGGACGCGCTACAGAACTGGAGTCAGAGAAATGAATTGCACAGGGAAAGACAAGTATTACGTGTAAAGTTGGAGTCAGCAGAAAGTGCAAGGGGAAAGGAAATGTTCCATAGCTTGGGAGCAGCTGGACGGGACTCCTTCCAACCTTTCGCAAGCAAAGTTTGCAGTTAGGTGAGCTGGAAGCGGGGCATGCTGCAACCGCATGTCCAGGCGAGCTCGGGTTCGCGGGTTCCCAGGCGTGGCGGGAGCAGAAGTGCAAAGACAGCCACGTTCGGCCGCCGCTGCTCTCTGAGATGAGACTTAGCGCCGCACACCAGACTGCCCAGGGCTGACCAAAGGGATCCCAGAGGCTGCCACTTTCCCTCTCCCCTTCAGCTTCCTTTACCCTGCATGCAGGGAGTGCTCAAATTATTTTTCTTTCCAGTCTCGATTGAAATTCAAATATTCTCTGCCCGACCTTTCAAAGTCCGCCCTCTCCGCCCTTCCTGGCAATGTCTCTGCCAGCAAAAGCTTCTAGTTGCAGCATCGGGTATGCTGTCGGTTCACCGCGCTCCGGGCATCTACTGGCTCATGCTCCCTTCCGAGGGGCGACAATACATCTCGAGCCTGGGACCCCAGGTTGACTCGCCTATCTTTGCATTTTGGCCTCTCTATTTAGCAAAGAGAAATGCGAACTGTGCGCACAGAGCTGAGTCCCCTTGGCGTCCCCACATCCGCCCGCCGCTGTGCCGGAGGCTCCCTGGATCAGCGCCTGCTCGCCCCGCCTGCCCCCTGCACTGCCCCTACCGGGGCTCGCCTGACTGCCGGGGTTGAGCGTTCGCTGCCCTGAACGGCAGGGAGCAGCCGCCAGCTCCGCTTGCGCCTGCGACAGCTGGTTCAGCGCCCGCCGGAGGAGCACCCGCGCTTCTCTTGCGGGCAGGACCCTGCTGAGCATGCTCAGTGCGCCTCCTGGAAGCCGGCTCTCCCGGGGCCGGGATCAGTTCTCCGTGTTTTTGCAGCTGCCGAGGGGGCGCTGAGGAGGGGAGGCTGGGAGACAGTCAGAGCCTTGTTCTGTGCCCCCTCCCTCGCGTCCGGCTGCGGCCGCCGCACCGCAAGATGCGGGCCAATCAGGGGCGGGGGGCGGGGCTCGTGCCGTCACGCCCTCCCTCTGGGCTTATTGAGAGTTATATCAAGAAATTCAGTTCAGAGGAGAGGAGAGGGAGAAGGAGAGAGGGGCAGAGGAGAAGCGAGAGAGGGAGAGCAAGCAAGACAGGAAGGAGCGCCCTAGAGTCTTTGAAGCACGAAAGAGATAACCGATTAGGAATTTTTCTGGCCACTGTCACCCCGGAGAGCAGCCGGAGAATCACCATCACCCCAACTCTGACGTTTCCTACAAGAAGTTAGAGACTTAAGCAGTATTGACATCGGATGGAAATGGTATGCTTGATCCTGTGGAAAATATCCCTGAGCTGAAGAAGTGCAACTGGATGTTGTGTGTGTTAAATACCAGAAGAGCCCAGACCTCGTGGGTAATAGAGAGGAAATGTGGAGAGAATGACTAACGACAAATCTGTGAATTTGTTCTCTGGAGTTGCTAATTTGCCAGCCCAAAGCAACACATTTCACAAGGAGGAAGCGTTTTGCTGCTTCTGATTTCTCCCCAAACTGGTGCTACCAGATGCATGGCTTTCTATGTGTTGGAACAAATCATTCCTAACTGCAGCATACCGGGAAAGGGGAAAGGTTGAGGCAACTAACGTAAGTGTAAAGTTTCGCATGCACAATTGTAAATTCTGTGTTTAGATATGTTCTCAGTGTAGACGAGGGATGTTTGTAATTGGTAGACGGTGGGGCAGAGCTCACCTACTAGGCTTTATCTGCATCCCTACCTGCATCACTCTGCCGGAACTAATCACGGGCATCAGCTACCGTGCAGCCTAATGCAGATAAGATTAGAGCCTGGGAACTGACCAGTTCTACTCAAGTGGGTAGCTGCCTGGAGACTTGCACCCATTTAAATTGCAGTTAGAGAAGCATTTAAGCAGAAGCCTTTTTACCTGCATTATTGGGTTGCAGTATTTATGTGTGGCAGATGTTACTAATATTATAACTGGAGAGCGGGGTTAAGAAACTGCATTTTTTTTCTTCTTTTAGGCTCTGTAGAAAATACTGTGCTGTTACATGGAAATGTTACTGCGTTTCACTTACGTTTCAACACTCTTCCACCTCTAGGATAAGGAATCCTATATTATTATTTCATAAAGTTTTAATATGTTTATTAATTCTAATGGGGATAATTTGGCAATATGGAGAAATGAGAGCAAGGTCTGGATAATAGATTTGAAGTCTTGGTGTTGTGCTTTTAGGCAATGATAATCTGTAGTGGCCGGTGACTATCGCTTCTGATGCTGCAGCAGCATGTCCGATGCTTGTTTCCCAGTAAGATTGTATTAGAAGGCAGTTGGAGAACTGGGGGGACAGAAAAAGATAGTCTTTTTAGAAGAAAGAGATGACTCAGTGTGGCAGAGAAGAAAACACATCACATTTGACATGTGACAAAGCAGTTAGCAGGAACCATAGCTAAATACTTAGTGTTTTTTACTTGCACCTAAAAAACTAAGGGAGGTGGGTTGGAAGCCAGGAGGCGGGTAAGCCAGGGGGAGGGGAGGAAGAGAACAAGAATGCATGTTTTGAATTAAACAGTGTCCTGAAAAACAGTGTGGGTGAATACAGGTAAAAATAGCAGTTGTCCTGAATTCAAAAGTAGATAATTTCATTTTTTTTTTTTTCTGGGCAAATGCAACAAGCAGGAGATATTGAGTGCTTTTATCCACAGAGTTAACTTGCAAACAGTGGCAGAGCTAACTGCCATGTTTACTAATAATATACAGTGGAAAATGTGTTGTGATATTTCGCGACTGCATGTTTTTATTTACTGAAGAATAATATTGTCTATACAATTGTGTTGACAGTGGCTGTCTCCAAATAAGCGATGAGATGTAATGCATCCTCCGGTCCATGCACACTTCCTCTTGCAATCCGTGCATCATTCCTCAGTGGAAACCTTTAAACCCTAAAATCCAGGAAAAGAAAATAAATACATTATCATGGACCTGAGGGATTTTTACCTGTTGGCTGCTCTGATTGCCTGTTTAAGGCTGGATTCCGCAATAGCTCAAGAACTTATTTACACTATTAGAGAGGAATTGCCTGAAAATGTGCCCATAGGAAACATACCAAAGGATCTGAACATTTCTCACATCAATGCTGCCACAGGGACCAGTGCCAGCCTTGTCTACAGACTGGTTTCTAAAGCTGGGGATGCCCCTTTGGTGAAAGTATCCAGTAGCACTGGGGAAATTTTCACAACCTCCAATAGAATAGACAGAGAAAAACTCTGTGCTGGAGCCTCTTATGCTGAGGAGAATGAGTGTTTCTTTGAACTTGAGGTGGTGATCCTCCCCAATGATTTTTTCAGGCTGATCAAAATAAAAATAATTGTCAAGGATACCAATGATAATGCCCCCATGTTTCCATCTCCTGTCATCAATATTTCCATTCCAGAAAACACTTTGATCAACAGCCGCTTTCCAATTCCATCAGCAACAGATCCTGACACAGGCTTCAATGGTGTACAGCATTATGAATTGTTAAATGGGCAGAGTGTTTTTGGACTGGATATCGTGGAAACTCCGGAGGGAGAGAAGTGGCCGCAATTGATTGTTCAGCAAAACTTGGACAGAGAACAGAAAGATACCTATGTGATGAAAATCAAAGTAGAGGATGGAGGCACTCCACAGAAATCCAGCACAGCCATACTGCAGGTCACAGTAAGTGATGTAAATGACAACAGGCCAGTGTTTAAGGAGGGTCAGGTGGAGGTCCACATTCCAGAGAATGCTCCTGTGGGCACCTCTGTAATTCAGCTCCATGCCACTGATGCAGACATAGGCAGTAATGCTGAAATCCGGTACATTTTTGGTGCCCAGGTTGCCCCTGCTACCAAAAGACTCTTTGCTTTAAATAATACTACTGGGCTGATTACAGTTCAGAGGTCCTTAGATCGAGAGGAGACAGCCATTCACAAAGTGACAGTGCTGGCCAGTGATGGCAGCTCCACTCCAGCTCGAGCAACCGTTACCATCAATGTCACTGATGTAAATGATAACCCTCCTAACATAGACCTCAGGTACATTATAAGTCCCATCAACGGCACAGTGTATTTATCTGAGAAAGATCCTGTCAATACCAAGATTGCCCTAATTACAGTTTCAGATAAGGACACAGATGTGAATGGCAAAGTGATCTGTTTTATTGAAAGAGAGGTCCCATTTCATTTGAAGGCAGTATACGACAACCAATATTTGTTAGAGACCTCCTCTTTGTTGGACTACGAGGGCACCAAAGAATTCAGCTTTAAAATTGTTGCCTCCGATTCTGGCAAGCCCAGTTTAAATCAGACTGCCCTGGTAAGGGTTAAGCTTGAGGACGAAAATGACAACCCACCAATTTTCAACCAGCCTGTAATTGAGCTGTCAGTTTCTGAAAACAACCGACGTGGGTTATACTTAACAACTATTAGTGCCACAGATGAAGACAGTGGGAAAAATGCAGATATTGTTTATCAGCTTGGACCGAATGCCTCCTTCTTTGATCTGGACCGAAAGACAGGAGTTTTGACAGCCTCCAGAGTCTTTGACAGAGAGGAACAAGAACGATTCATTTTTACAGTAACTGCCAGGGACAATGGGACCCCTCCCCTCCAAAGCCAAGCGGCTGTGATAGTTACTGTTCTGGATGAGAATGACAATAGCCCCAAGTTTACTCATAATCATTTCCAATTTTTTGTGTCTGAGAATCTGCCAAAGTATAGTACTGTGGGGGTAATCACAGTGACAGATGCAGATGCTGGCGAGAATAAAGCTGTGACTCTCTCCATTCTAAACGACAATGATAATTTTGTGTTGGATCCCTATTCTGGAGTCATAAAGTCAAACGTCTCATTCGACAGAGAGCAGCAGAGTTCCTATACTTTTGATGTCAAAGCCACCGACGGGGGACAACCACCACGCTCCTCTACTGCAAAAGTCACCATCAATGTCATGGATGTCAATGACAACAGCCCAGTTGTCATTTCTCCACCTTCTAACACTTCTTTTAAGTTGGTGCCCCTCTCAGCCATTCCCGGCTCCGTGGTCGCAGAGGTTTTCGCAGTGGATATTGACACTGGGATGAATGCTGAGCTGAAGTACACCATTGTGAGTGGGAACAACAAAGGCTTGTTTCGGATTGATCCAGTCACAGGCAACATTACTTTGGAAGAAAAACCGGCACCTACCGATGTGGGCTTGCACCGTTTGGTGGTCAACATAAGCGACCTGGGGTACCCTAAGTCTCTGCACACACTCGTGCTCGTTTTTCTTTACGTTAACGATACTGCCGGGAATGCCTCCTACATCTATGACTTGATCCGCAGGACTATGGAGACCCCGTTGGACAGGAACATAGGGGACAGTAGCCAGCCCTATCAAAACGAGGACTATCTCACCATCATGATCGCCATCGTCGCAGGTGCCATGGTGGTCATAGTCGTGATCTTCGTCACGGTTCTGGTGCGCTGTCGCCATGCATCAAGGTTCAAAGCAGCTCAGAGGAGCAAGCAAGGGGCTGAATGGATGTCCCCAAACCAGGAGAACAAACAAAATAAGAAAAAGAAAAGAAAGAAAAGAAAGTCTCCCAAGAGCTCTCTTTTGAACTTTGTGACAATTGAAGAGTCCAAACCCGATGACGCAGTTCACGAACCTATCAATGGGACAATAAGCCTGCCAGCTGAGCTGGAGGAGCAAAGTATAGGAAGATTTGACTGGGGTCCGGCACCTCCAACCACCTTCAAGCCCAACAGCCCTGACCTGGCCAAGCACTACAAATCTGCTTCTCCACAGCCTGCTTTTCATCTTAAACCAGACACTCCAGTTTCCGTGAAAAAGCATCATGTGATTCAGGAACTCCCTTTGGACAACACCTTTGTCGGGGGTTGTGACACCCTTTCCAAACGCTCTTCCACTAGTTCAGATCACTTCAGTGCCTCAGAGTGCAGTTCCCAAGGAGGCTTCAAGACAAAGGGCCCCTTACACACCAGACAGGTAAACGAGCACTTTTACTGGTCTATAAGTACTGCATACAAGTGCCCAGTCAACCAGTATTAACGTGCCAGTGTGTCTATTGTTTTGGTCTAACTTTAGCTTAGTTACAAAGAGGGAAAAAAAAAACTTGACCCCTTTTCTATTCCTCTGGGGCTCAGTCAAGAATTTTTAGAACAGCTTTGAAATTTCTGAGTTCTGAGAATTTATTTAACTTACCAGTTTCTTTCAAATGGCAAAAGATGAAAAGAGGAAATTATTCCAAAATGTCCCAAGATAGTGTTTGCTGAAGAAGAAAACCTGTCCTGATATGCCAAATTCTGCTCCTGGGCTTTCCAAATTGACTGCTTCAAGATTTTCACATTACCTTTTGATCTAAAAAGTCACCTTCAAATCTCAAGTTTTTAAATGGTGTTTGAAGGTCTGACTGTAATTATGCTGGAGCTGTGGTTGCTAAAGGGGTTAATTTTTTTTTAGTCTCTAAACAAGATAGTAGAATATTAAATGTACATCAGCTGTGAAGCACATGATTGTTGATAGATTGCACCTAAGCCATACAGGAAGTCTTCTCTTTGATTTCAGATGATTTTATTGTAATATAGTAAATTGGGTATTGAATAGCAAAGTTTGCAGATTGTCCACAATGGCCAAAGTACTCTTTCAAAGAAAAAAAAAAAAAAGGAAGTAATGCTTTCTCCTTGATATAACTGATTTATACAGAAAAGAATGAATCCATTGTAAATATTCTCTCATCTTAGTAATGCATAAGTGATCTGTCATAACTCATTTTAAACTGTGAAATATGCCATATGAAGAGGGATTAAGAGGCTGAGAAACTCATTTCAACCAAATCCAGAATTAGTTTTTCTTAGGTCTAATAATTCCTTGTTAATAAAGATTTAAATGCAGCGCTGTCTAATTTATTTCACTGGTGCTTGTCTGTTGCCACGAAATTTGAGTGTCAATAAGAGCCTGTAGATGGCACTAGGGTATCATGTCGCTTGTGCTGGCCTGGTGCCAATCCCGCAGGATCAAGGCAAAGGGGGAGGGAGTGATCAAGCTGGTACTACAGCCAAAGATACCTTTTATTTAATGACAGTTGCTCTGGAGCAACTAGCATTTCAGTTCATTTGCTTGCTCTTTTGTGGTTAGCTCTCACCACACCACCTTTCCTGGATTTTGTAATCCAACTTCGACCTTTGTTGGTACTAAGTCCTTCTGTGGTGGTGGCCCGTCTGAATTTGTTGAAAATTAGGAACATATAGATTTCAGAAAATCCAGTAAAGCAAAATAAATTTGCAGGCAGTATTAACTCAACAGTTTTCCCTTTTCTTGTTTTTTGGTGGGGGTGGGGTGAAGTAGAATGCCTTACTGAAATTTAATTTCCCTCTCACCATCTAGTGTTTTATTGTTCTGGAGTGACTTTAAGGTTTCGTGGTAATAAGATATTTATACAAATAATTTTGACAGTGAAGCACGTGGATACTCCCAGAACATTAAATGTAATGTCTGTGATTATACAACTAAATCTACATTTTTAAAAGAAAAAATTAAATATCTAGAACAATTTAAAATTACCTGTACTTAGAGGCTGAATGCACAGAATGAAAAAAATTAAAGTCAGTATAGAAGTTCTAGAGGAAAAATGTGAAGTTATAAGTGAAAGTAGGAATGACTTATTTTCATGTTAACTTCATTAGCTTTTTAAAAGAGGCTGAAGTTTTAAAATATAGAACATTTCAGAGCTCTCTGAAAGCTTATAAAAGTTGCTAAATAGTCAATCAAGGTAAACTAAATAATTTATGAAACTAAATGGATTTAAATATAAAGTTGCTATTTTAATGAAAAGAAAGAAAATGCCTCTATTATTTTAATGTGGTCACTCACAATATACTGATGATATTTTATGATTTGCATACTATCTTGAAAAAACTAAGATAATTTAAAACTTTTCATACAAAACTTGAAATTTGTTTTAAAACAACAATCTTATATTCTTCTCACACCATCTTTCTTTTCAAGTAAGTGTGGTAGGTATTATTAGCATTATGTACAGACCTACTTTTTCTGACTTCTCCCCAAAAGTTGAAACTATATATAGTACAGTGACATAAATGTTAAGTGCATTTTAGCAAAGTTCTTTTGTTGAGGCTTAGTCATAAGAATACTTGTTCGTATGATGTAATTTTTGAAATGGATGCTGAGTAATTCTCTAACTGGAACTAAAGTGCAATTTAGACATTCCTTGAGACCATGTGTCACTGTGCAGTTCTTCTTGTAGGCATTTTGATGTTAAAATGTTGCTATCATTCACTATTATGATAAAGAGCTATTGTCATGGCTTTGCTTATACCTTTTAGAAGTTTTCATACTGAGAAAGAAAAACATTGCGATGTTGGAGAAAAATAATACTGAGAGTAAGGAGAGGTGATAGTGATAGCAATATGTACAATTTTAGTATAAAGAGGCATATTTTCTATGAGTGAGGACATAAATTATATACTACCCTTTTAATTTTTTCCCACTGAACTATATGATTGTTATCTGAAGATTTTCTAGTTCAACTAAAAAGTAAAAATAATTTACTCCAACCAGTGGCTTTTACGCTAAATGTGCTCATGAAGCTGCACAGTTTTAAATGGTAGGGTTTATTACAACAAAATTTATAAACTAGCATCTAATCTATGAAGATTTTTAGTTGAATGGGCACAGGTTGCTATCAACTTTCACTTTATGGTGCTAGCTGATGTGTGGGTAAGATGCAAGATTCTTGAGTAAGGGTTACTAAATTTAAATATTGTTAATTTGTATTATCTATATAGTGAAAACATAATGTCCGACTTTTACACCATAAATTTTCTTGTAGTGCATTGATTCTTATTTTATCTTATTTCCACCCCTGTTATTTTCCTTTGTGTAACCCTACAAAGGACGTGTGAAACAAGTAAACTTGAACTACTCTATTTTACTAATCTTTCATTTTCCTTGAGTATAACAAATCTGTCACCAAATTGTTTTTATGAACTTCTTGAAGTACCCTTGCATTCAGAGATTGAATGAAATTTCATTTTTTCAAAGCAAGATCATGCCTTGATATTTATTCATAAATAAGCAAGTACCATTATAGGATTAAGAGGATGACAGTATAATCAATTCCAGTAGGGCTTTAAATGATAAAGCTCATTTGTATATTTTCTCTAAAAGGTAAAGATGTTCTTAATGGACGTGATTTTCAAAAGACGATATTAAGTTCTCAAATTTTAGGATTTGTCAGAATCACCTGGAATTGGGTTTTTGGGCCCCATTCCCAGAGGTTCTGATTCAATACCACTGAGGTCCAGCCTGAACATTTTCATTGACAAGACCCTAGGTGTTGCTGATGCTGCTGTTTCAGGGACCTCACTTTGAGAACCATCGCCTCAGCATGTCGGAACAAGATTCTGTTCAGCTCCTTCCCTTTCAGATTACCGTTTCCAGAGGACCTGTTTTTCCACAGCCCAGTTCTTAGCTCACTTATTGACAGCCGTTTATTGTAGCTGGAGGCTCTATAGTAAGCTGTTTATTGCTGTTTCCCAACCAGTTGACAGCTTTGGGGAATTAATTTTCTTGGCCCCAGTGTGGTTTTTTGTGGCAGTATAAATGAAAATGTTAAAGAATAAAAAGTGACCTATTTACATTTGACAACTTCTTCTAGTTATAAAACAATCTGTGATAGTTGCACTAGAGTTTGGTTCTGGGTAAACAGTCATGTTTGATTTTCTAAATGAAGTGCATATTTTAGAGCTTAAACATCGTTACTTTAACTTTTCACAATCTAGAGTATTTATTCGTAAAAACATTTGTGTATATATTGAACAAATTATACATTGAAAATATGTATGCATGCTGTCTGTACTCAAGTATATACATATACTTTTATAGTATAAAGGGAATTGCTTCTATTCCCAATCATTTGGAGATACTATATTACATTTATGATTACTTTTCATTTTTGAGTAATCCCATTACAACCACAATTGAAATGCTGTTATGTCATGTAAAATATGCAAGATAGTCATAGAATTGCTATTTAGAACTGTGAGAAAGAAAAATGCAGTTGAAAATGAAGGAGGAAAATGTTAAGTAATGTGAGGCTAACAAAAAACTTTACAATATTTTAAACTACTAAATTTTGCAGTGTATTGTGACGGTAGAGTGCAAGTGGCAGGTGGAGAAAAATTGCTCCCCAAAATGAGAATTATATTTAAAGCGTTATCAGTTGTGAATTTTATTTCTACTTCTTCCCTTTGGCTAAGTGCTCTATAATCATGAACTCAGCTGATGAAGTAGAAGATACTCTTTGGATAAAGTTTCAGAAATTTGAAATGAGAACGGGCCAGCCATTCAAACTGGCTACCTTTCCTCCTGAGACAAATATTTGATGTGTTTTTCAGCATGATACACCTGAGCTATAACATTTAAGGTACAGTTTAGCATTTATTGCTATAACCTTGAGGATAGAAATAATGTCACCACTGTATTAAGCATAGAAATGCCTACAGATTCCTGAACATTTGCTAACATAGAGAAAATAATTTCTGCAGTTAAAATATTCTATTATCTTGTTTTCTAAATTTTGTTGCAATTAATTCTATATATAGACACACCGTAAACTGATGTTCCCTGAGTTTCAAGTGAGTCATCATCCTTAAGGTGTCACAGACCAGGTTTGGCATCATTACAATTACCTTGTAAATACTGTACTTGAAATAATATGTTATAGTCTTATGATATATGCATAGCCTTATTAGTTAAATATTTCAAGCTGTAATTTAGTTTCTCATAATAGCACAAATTAAAATATGTGAATAGTACAATAGAATTTAGACTTAATACAAAACCTCAAATCTGAAATCAGATTTCTTTATAACCAATTGTAAATTATTTTGACCCTTAAAGGTTCATTTTCATATTGAATGGCTATAAATGACACCCAAAATATTAGAAATGGCATCTTAATGAGTTCTTTGGCAGTACATTATTTTATGTGATAGTGCTGAAGTATGAAAGTGATACCTTTAGATCATAGTTTCTCCTAAGTTATATGTCCACAATTCTTTTTATTTGTTTTTTATTATTTAGATTTTCAACTTCTAAACTTTTTCGGCTGGGGGGAAATGCAGAAATCTACCAAATGCTAAACACTACAGTGGTTGTGCTGGTCTAGCAGCACCAGACTGAGTGTGTACAGGATTTGAGGCCATGTCAACTCTATTGCTCTTTTTAGTGTTTTCTCAGTTTGCCTTTGCCAGAGTTGAACTCTTAGCTTGCGTATAGTTAAAAAAGACGAAAAGAAACCCGTGAGTCTGCTGAATTGTTTACCACTTCTACTTAAAATCCTTGGAGTAAGTTTTCTTTGAATTTAGTCTGGTGTTTTCTAGAAGAGGATCCTTTATTAAAACTATAAATTAGTCTCTTGCTAATATTAATAAGTCAGTTTATATGTTATATATTTAGCATAGTTGGAAAATAAGCAAGAATTATTTAATATGGGTTTCTGATTTTTTGACTGCTGATTTTACGTTTAATATATTTTCCAGAATTTGTAACATACCAGGGTCCTAAAATATGCATCAGATTTGTTGAATTATGATCTAATCTCAGGCCAGGTATTAGTTGAGAATGTGGGAATGCAAGTCAGCAAAAGGCTTGCTCTAAAGTTTTCAGTATCTGGAGGCAAAGGAGTCAGCCACTTAGTAAGTAATGATGCCAATGTGCTGTGACCTTTTTAACAGTTAGCACTCCTCAAATCTGCATCACATCACCGAAGCAAATCCAAATGTAGAAATGTAATCTCCCATGTACATAAGAAGATATACTTTGCTGTTTAAGATTTCATCAGTTATTTCAGAAAGCTGTTAAATCTGTCAAAGATTTCATGTGGAAAGGAACACAGGCTTTTTGCTTTTGTTTGATACAAACCTATTGGGCTGCCAGTCATCAGAAACATAGAACAAGAAAGGTATATTACCATGATTGACGTTTTGGTTTTGATTTATATTCTTTTTTTTCCCTAAGCCAAAATTCATTAAAATGTGACATTCCTAAATAGGTCAAACAACTATACTTCCTTAACAATAAAGAGTGATAGCAGTAAAAACCTAGGAAAACAACCCATACTTAATCTCTCACTCATGTTTTTGTCTCATACACAATTTGTCTCCTATAGACTAGAATAGTGTCAAAATTTTCTGAGGCATTCAGAATTCGAAGGTATTCATTAGGGATCTGTTTTTATGTACTTATTAAATGATGTGAAAATATTTTCCCATAATCTTTAACATTTTGATTAATTACAATGCCATAAGCACATATCACATGTAAACTGATGGACTTGAGACCACCTGTACAGCTGGAAGTTGTATAAATATAAGCACAGGGAAGCTCTTTGAAGCATACTTGATTGATACTTTCTAGTCATTTTACATTAATTATTCTGGAATTCCTTGAGAAAATATATGAAATTGACTCATCTTTTATTGAAAGAAGTCTACTACAGCCTCACCACTCACAAATTTATATAGCTTTTTAATTATGTGGGCTTCAGGAAATAACAGAAATATGGTCAATTTTACCATGTTTGTATAATATACTTTAACATTATTCCACAGTTTGTCTTTCTATCTGACCTTCTCTACATTTTCATATTATACTACTTTGTTTTTATACAGTCTGTGGCCTTTTTCGGTCTGTTAGCAGTTGATTAAGAAATACTCTAATCTCTTCCAGGATATTGAGAAACTAATGGATTGCAGAGTCTTTGGGTCTTTAAGCTTCAATTGTAAATGGTATAAAGAATTGTCATTGAGCTGATATTTGCATATATCTCTCCTAGTGCTAGTTACTTTGCTTCCTTTTATCTCCTCCTAATCTTTAGCTTTCATTCTAAGAATATTTATTTTAGTTGGAAATAAGCATGCCTGTGATAGAAATTTGGGATTCACCTCTAAATGAATGCCATCACAGACAGGGAAGTTCTGGCACATTTTGCAAAGATCTGTATGAACACAGTGAACCCTTCATAAGCTCTTAGATTGCAGGAAATCAGTGCTGAAAATTAAGTGGGGTTTTAAAGATTTGCAAAGTAGAGAGCTTTGTATAATGCTGGTATTGCAGGTGCCTATTAAATATGAAGTAAAAGCTTTGTAATACAACTAGCTAACACATTTCCCTCCACATTAGAGTGATTTATAGCCTAGGGAATTAGTCTTGCCTATTTTCTCCAAATACAGAAACACTGGATGTGTCTGAAAGAATAAAAATTGCAAAAATTGCTTTAGAATGAACAGATTTGCTCTTTGATGATTCTAGCCATTCAAGGTGGAAAATGCAGGCCCTCTCATACTTACCTGTGGTACCTCTGATGCCCATAATCTGATCTCCTGAGAAAAAACTCTCAGTTGTATGTATAGACTCTCTACGAAATGTAAATCAGATTAAAATCTTAGGTATCTATTAAACTATAGCATTACCATAATGAAGAGGGCTGGCCACTAAGTGAGTGCTTTGATCCTCATAGGGATTACTTTGAATCATTTCTCAGACTGTATTTTTAGAAGTAATCTTTGCTCCATTTGTAGTGTGTGTGTGTAGCATAGCATTTCGTTTCAGACATACATGAGTTTCAATATATTTACCTTCATGACAATGTTCAGTAAAATGCCTCGCAGTTCTTAAATGCTTCATGTCTTTGGCCTTGTTAGATATAAATTGGTGGAAATAGCCATGCATATTTTTAAATGACTTTACAAATCCTGAATTTCTGCCTACTAGAAGAAATATATAATCCCTGTGCAGTCCACAGTAGGTACAGTGGGCTTGCTGAGAATCATCATAGATGATTGATTTTGAAAACAAAACAGTTTTTGTGCAAGATAATAGCAGCCGCAATTCACAGTGAATGAGGTTTTTTATTTTTTTGCTCATTAAACAAACCTCAATGAGGAGAAGAATGGATACACAGAAGGATATATAAAATGAAGCCGTATGTTTTATAGAAGAAAATGTCTTCTGCTGACAGTAGTTTCATAGTAGATCTTTTCTTGAGAGAGAGAAAAAAAATACTGGTGCTTTTTTGGATTCGGAGGATGCAACCAATCTGTGCCTCTGTGTGATAACAGCTGCATGCTGAGGACTTTCAAACACATAGCTACACAGGATTCTGCAGGTAACTTTTTGTAGAAGGTGCAAGTGACAAATGGAGACAAAATGGAGTGAGTTCTGAGTTGTGAGTTGATGCCCTCCTGTGTCATATATTCATGTCATTGAACCAATTTTCACATTGGAAGCCTAGAATCACAATAGCCTTTCCTCTGTTTGTCAGCTGTGAACACACCTGGATTGGCAGCTTTTCTTTGCTGCCTTTCTTGTCATTCAGTAGGTGGACAATATTTATTTATGTTACTTAATATACAGCTGCTTTCTTAGTTTCTTGATAGATGTTAAAATGATAAAAAATTATTTCTGTATACCTGTTCTCCCTCACCAAAATATGAAACAAAATATTTTGCCCAGGAATGTCAATAAAGTGTCAAATAAAATACCCAAATGTACTCCTCCTAGAAATAGCTAACCTCTATATATTTTCTTTGCAATATTTAAAATCCAATTTTTCTTACTGATACCATTTTCAAAGTTAAGAAATAATGTTAAATTTAGCTATATAGATTAATAACGTATCAGTGCATTCCCAATCCCTTCAAATTTCCAACATGAAAAAAGATGTGAGTTTTATAAAAATAATTTTTTTTTGCTGAAAAATTGAAATGAGCATCAAAATTACATTAAACCCTAGTAAAAATAGACACAATCCTTAGGATATTTTAGTTTTACATGAATTTGTTTCATTCTTGGTCTTGACAGCAAAACCTTGTGCCGAGCAGTAATAGCAAGATATGTTGAATTCATTGACTGATTTTGTAAAAAATGAGAATAATTACACAAAATTATTTTGACACCTAAAGTCTCTGTTTTAGACAATTAAATTCTGCTTTAGCTAAGGGTTATTGACTTCTGGATGATACTGGGAGCAGTACCTCTCAGGTTTTAAACTAGCCCTGCAGGACCATCTGTTATTGGCAGGGCTGTGCATCCTTTCCAGCCCATGCAGTGTCACCCCCAGGCAAACATTCAGGATTCTTCAAAGCACAGCCCTGGTTCCTCATGACCTTTTGGTCTCAAATGGCAGCTCATTCAAATTGATACTGGTATGTCATAACTTAAAGCTTAATAATTAGGGAGAATATAAGAAAGTCCCTCACATTAAGAGATTATGTCTTACTTATCTTTGTATTTCCAGTACTAATCCTACAACAGTGCCTAGAAGAGTGAACTTAGTAGGCATTCAATAGACGTTGACCTAACCTGAGAGCTCATGCTTTATATATCTATAAGATGTCCATCGATTTCTATAATAACCATAGGAAAAAGACATTACCATTCTTAGTCAACTTATGTAGAAATTGAGATTCAGAAGGGGTGTGTGTGTGTGTGTGTGTGTGTTTTAAAGTCACCTGGCTAAAGCCAGTGGCTTTTCAGTCTAGAACGGAACCTCTAGACTGGTATTTCTTACCCACACATGTCCTAGTTGTACTTGTGAAATGTTCTTCAGCTAGACATAAGTTTGAGGCATTTTCTTCATTATTTGTGTTGGAAAGGACTGCAGCCCATTTATTAAAAACCCATAAACAAGGAGACTCAGTGCACCCAAAATTGTTCTTCACAAGTTACCTCCCAGCAAACTATCTCTAGAGCATAAGATTACTTGAAAGCGTGGTAAGCATATGACTCGCAAAAGCTCATTTGGATGTATTGCTGTAACAGGGGCCAAAATGAGTAAAGTACATATGGAGAGAGTTCTGAATGCCTGGCTTTAGCCACTGTCCCTGTTTTCCTCTATGGTGACTAGAGCCTGATGACCAAAGTTCTAATTAGGTTTAAGATTTTTTTTTTTCTTTTGTGACTGAGGAGTCCCAGTGCTCTCCCATCTAAGAAATGATGATCTCCCTGACACCCCATCATTTATATTTCTGGAGGTCCAGTGAAGATCCACCTAACCTCGCCTAGTCCTATAGATGAACAAGTACAGGCATTCTTCAACTCTGTATTTTGCCGTTTTGACTTTTTATATAGTGAAATATAATTAACACCTTTATATCATTTATCAGTGTCTTGACTAATGATTTCTGCATTTAGATCAGAGAGAGAGAGAGAGAGAGAGTGGCAAATAATTAGAAAACTGCTGATTCTAATGTGCATAAATATACTTTTCTATCACTTGATCAGATATATCCGTGGTTTCCATTTTCTCCCTCATTTCTTGCACACCACTATTTCTGCCCATCCTAACAGTTTTCTTCATATTAGGATATAATGGGACAGGAAAAAGGAACTAAATAAATAAGATCAGATGCCTTCTCTTCCAAGCCTCCTCATCTAAAAAGTTTACTTAAACCTTTGAACACTTAGATCATTGATTGATTACTTTTAAACATAATGCTCAATAGATTTACTTTGATATCTACTTAATAGAGACAGGTGTTTTGGAGGAAAAAAAGTTATCACATTAGAATTTCCTTAGTAGACTTTTGAGCCATCCAGACAATACCCTAGAATCACATATGAATTCTATAAAAAGAAACAAAATAATAATTGAATAATGACTAAAGCAGTGTCTAGCTGCTATATTAATTTTAGAAAGACAAATTTGATGTTTAATAGAACTCAGTTTCTCAAGTCTCAAATAGACCTTTGAGATTATTTGACCTATTTAATTCCTTTTCCAGATGAAAAAAATGAGACTATAAAAAGTAGTTTGATATTTGAAGTAAAAAAAATGGCAACAAACTGCTACTTAAAAGCTGTGTGACATTGGGCACATCATTTAAATGCACTGCTCCTTGCTCTCCTACCCTGTAAAGTAGATGTCACCATGACTAATATCATAAGGTTGTTCAGAGGTGAAGTAAACAGGTAAATGGGTACATGCAAATGTCTGGCCCATGGTAGGCACTTTAAAAAAAAAAAAGCAACAAAAGACAAAAAAACAAAACAAAAACAACAACTACCTGTTTATCCACCTCTTTTGTCTAAGGAGTCCAACTTACCACTGACATAGGGACCTTATTTAATGCATGCTCTCTTTGTTTTGTTTTTGGTGATTTTTCTGAATCTGAGTTTTATTATATCTTTTTAATAAGTAAGCTATCTCTATTAATTTGCTCTTGGTATAAAGCACTATTTTGGGGTTCTTTAGGATTTCTGAAATGTTGGTCTTTGTAATAGCATCAGTGTACAGCAGATAGAATGTTATATTTTCTTTTGATCTTAGTTCCTATTGTTTCACATTTATATAATTGCTTCATCTTTCATTTTGAGGATTTCACTATATTCATTTGCATGTTGTGTTTTAAGATTATTCTCCTTCTTTTAGTATTTGTTATTAATTTACGTCCCTGTTGATTACTCATTGGAACTCTTTCCATCTGGGGATTTTCACCTTATACATCACTCCTATTACAAAACAACATATAAGACAGTGAATCTGTTTCACAGTCGTACTTAACACAGCTGGAGCCATTTTAAACCTGCTGGTTTTTGCTTCCAATTATTCCATAGAGTAGAAAGCATCTCTATTGAAGTCATGGCATCCATGGTGTAATCAAACTAGTTAAAATGCTTTGGAGTATTTGATCATATTTATGGGAAAAATATAAATACCAACAGTTTCTTCTCTTCTTTAAAAAATTATTTTTCTTATTGAAAATGATTTATGTTTATAAGTAAGTTTTTAATGTGTGAATATGCAAATTTCTAATGTTTGAGTATGTTGGTGACATAATAACAGAAATGAGACCCAACAAATAAAAATAGAACACAATATGATAGTACTTAAAAAGCACTTTTTTGTAATACCCTGCAGCCAAAATCTTTGCCTTATGTTGGAAGAGCTGAAATCATCAACAATTTGAATTTGGAGTTAATGATTTGAATTTGGAGCAGAATGTAGTGGGGATTTGTTATTAATTTAATTAACTTTATCAACTAAGAAGTAGTTATAGGCAAATTTCAATTGGTCCCATTGTGACTTAGATTGTAGAAATTAAACTTTAACTTTTTATTGATCTTTCCTACCCTCAGTGCAATTCAGTTGTTTTTGGATTGGCCTTTTGGTTTGGATCTAATTTCATATATACACAGTGGCTCAGTAAGAAAAAAGGACTTTAAAATGAAATAAACAATAACAAGAAAACCCATTCTTTGTGCTTGGAAAAACTTAAACAGATAAAACATGGCAAAATATCATGATTTCCTTTAGATTACTGCTCATTTTATACTAAGATATGATATCCATCTGACCGTACTGAGATACTGAGCAGTGTGGAGACATAGTGCAGTAATTACCTTGGGTATCACACCTCATGGACTTGTTGTAAAGAATATAGCATAGCATATAGTAGATCTTCAATAAATTCTACTTATTCCCACTACAAGGGCAAACATGGAGATAATCAGGCAAAATGGGGTGTTAAACACATTTTAAATAATAAGAATTGTGCTTTAAAGGTTTGATTTTATTGTTTTACTTGTAATATTTTGCATTCTCATGGCATTGAGTATATCTACATGTATACTATATATGTACATATATATAATATATGTATGTATATATGTAAATTAAAATAGCCACCATTTTATGTTGCCATATCAATAATATCTTGTATTAACTCTTAAGATACAAAGGTAATTGTGCATCTCAGAAAGTTTATGCAAATTCCAGTTCAGACAATGACCAAATACTTGTCCTATGAAGAGAAATATATTTCTCGTACTGCACCTTTCACATGTAAACAGGATTCACTCGATTTTCTCATTTAGCAACGTAAAGGATTTTTGCTAGCTACTAAACTCTTATTTGGGCTTAGGCCTGACAACTAGACATATCCATTCAGCCTTATCACTAGACTACTGTACCATATTCTATTACCCTTAATGGTTACTAAAACCTATTCCAGAGTTATATTCTATAGATTTAAATGTGTATTCCTTTTTCTTTTGAATTCTCTGATATATAACTATGAAATTTTTCTGCTGCCAAAGAACTGCGATATAACCTACTGATATATATGCAAATTAACCTTTTTTATTTTTCATGAATTCTGCGATTCAGCAGACATCTATTGAGTAACTGCTGTGATCTAGGAACAGTGTTTGAAAATGATAATTAAAAACGATGAACGACATTGTCTTTGCTTTGAAAGATTCCAGTGGATTTTAAACACAATGCTTTTTTTCCTTGGAATTCCTTTATTTAAAAATATATATATGTATTATATATATACGTATTATATGTGTGTTAAGTTTTAAATTGATGTCATCATTTCTCTGAAATATATTTTTAAAAGTCTTTTTTTTTTAACTAGTGCCAGAGACTTGATCTTTCAGTAGGCAATAAAATTCTAAGATCTATTACTCTAATTACAAGAATGCCAAGTTTAAATTTATCCTTTGGTTAATTTAGAGGGAAATATACTTTTTTATCCTTAAAATCACACTTCTTCTACAGGCAAAGGTGTTAATAAAATATAATTGCAAGTAAAACTTCATTTTTGTAACTATATGAAATTAACATATTTGCTATAGTAAAAATCACTTTAAAAATGGCACACGTTGATAATGTTAAGTAATAACCCAAGTTAAAAGACAGTGTTGTCTAAAAATGAAGTTCTACTTATATAGGAATCTATTTAAAAGGAGTGTTTTGAGTCATTATATTCTGTAAAAGAATCCAGCCTTCATCCTTCAAAAAGACATAACTTTAACATAGACATGGAACATAGATGTTAAACTGTGGCTAAAATAAATGTTGGATTTAATTGGCTTTTACCTCCAGATGGTGCTGATTTGGGCAAGTCCATTTTCTTATGAATATTTATCACAGTATTTCAAGGAATCAATATCATGACATAAACGTTGAAAATGCTTTTAATATATAATTTTTTCTTAAATTGACAAATTTGTATCCTGAAAATTTGGTTTCCTTTCATTACAGCAGAAAAATTTAGAGTTGGGCTTTACATTTCAAGTAAGACAGTTATTTTTAACTTAATCGTTTCTAAAACATGAGTAATTTACTCATAAGTGAATGTTTATATGAGCAAGTCATTTCAAAATTTTGAAATTATATTCATGGAAAAAACCTTTGTTATTTTGAAAAAATAATGCAATTAATGCCTTACCTGCACATTTTTGTGCAAACGTATTTTTAAGATAAATTTTTACTGTCAGAAAATGTACTATTTTAATTGCAGTTAGGCTTCAGTGAAAACCATCAAACTGATGCCAAAAAAATCTTTCCAATTTTTCTGTGGCTACTTAGGCAACTATCTCCCAACTAATTACTATACTATAAGTGAACTGAAAAATTGAAACTTGGCAAACATTTAGATCTCAGGAATAAAATGTATAAAAGCATTTCTTAATTAAATATATCGATTAAAATATAAACAACTTTTTTTGGAAATCATGAATTTATTGATATAACCAATCATGTAACTAAATGTAATCCACAGTTGAATAATGTAGAAATATGGACAGTTTGGAAAGCTAATTTAGAACCAAATGACGGGATATACTAAGCTTAGTAAAACATACATTTAAAAACACATTGGTGTGGAAGTCACATGAGTGTTAGAGTTTGTACTAACCAATTTCTACATAAAATTAGAAATGTGGCAGTCTCACTATTATAGTGACAGTTAATGTTTTTACAAAGTTTTAATTCTTTGCTTAATATAATTTTTATAAGTGACTATGCATTGCTTTACCAAAGAAAATAAACCAATAGGAGTTATAAAAATAAAAACTTATATTTTCCCATTTTAAAAACTTTTATACACATTGCTTTCTAATTTTCTATGCAAATTTTACTAAAACTTTACTTAGCATCTTGAGAATTCAGTTTTCTCATCTGAAAGTTAGATCATTGGATTCAGGCTTTTTTTTTTTTTTTCAGCTTTAATATTAAAAATAGAACTACAACTTTTGTTAGTTAGGAAAACATCAGTCTTTGACAGATTTCCTATTATCAATTAACTCCATTTGGCCTACTTCCTTATATCATCAGTTGATACATGTTCAGACAGTACCAATCATCATTAATATTAGCTCAAGAAAAACAATTACAAAGTACATCATACGGTTCAGTCTCTCTCAACAGTGAACAATTTGTAATATTTTCATTGTTTTTATGATCCATGTTATCACGCTCTTGCATTTGTGTTGATAACAGAGCATTGCCTTTATCTTCTTCGAGGTCTCTGCCTGATTTTTTCCCTTCTGAACTAGAAAATTAATTTTTTTCTTCTAAATCAGAAATCAAAAAACAGAATTATGAAATCCCAAGCAGATTATTGCTTATAGTTTTATTGTAAAACTATCAACTTCAAATAGGAAGTAGCTACCATATATTTATCAGTAATATTATACTAGTTATGTTTGAATTTTTTTTTCTGTAGTAAGGCATTAAAATGAATTTAGTATTTCAACTCTTCTGAATATTGGAGAAGTCCACATAGTTTGGGTGTAATATGTAAATATAGTTTTTAAAAGTCAAACAGTAATAATTTTCATTGACATTTTATTTGTTACCAAAATAAATCCTACAAAAGCTAATTAAATCTGATAATGCTCATTGATTTTATTGGCAGCTCGTTTATTCAAAGACAAAATTGAGTTAATCTGAAGAAATAATGTAAATAATTAGAACTGTCAATCTATTGCTGAAAGAAAATCAAGTTTGAGATTAAAGGGACTAAATTGGAAGTTAGCTGAAGTAGCCCCCAAATATACCACCCAGATGTGGAACATATGTTATTTAGTTACAGGGACAATTACAACTATGTTTTGCCATAGAAGAGCCTACCACATTATCTCCAGATCACTGTAGAAAAGGGCCCTATGGGATGGTTCTGGCCTGGACAGTAACCTAGGAATGCCTACTCTCTATCTCAGTGATATCTCAACATCAAAATTTGCTTGCATTTAGTACTACTTACTGCATTGTGCTCTTTCATTTTGTAAAAACTTTACAAAATCCCAATTCTATCAGTGTCTTTGGTGGAGGTATGTAAAAGAATATTTTACACTATAGGTGAATGGGTTTAGGAGTTACTTTGCAAGTTTGGGAAGCTGATATAGATGGAGGAGATGTAGTTCCAGAAATGGCACATGTCGGCCACGCGACACTGTTTTGTTTTTCATATTAAACAAGCTCATCCAATGCTCATTTCCTGAATGGCAGCAACAGAGATACCTTCCTTAACCATATAGCTATATGCACATGATATATTTTCTAAATATTTATTCCATGGATATAAGGTCATTTGGAGGTTATTACAAAAAAAGTTTCAAAACTATTTAATGTTACTAATGCAGATGACAGCAAATTATACAGAATGTAAAGGTAATATGAAACAAAAAGATTAGTGTCAAATGAAAGCCCTATGATTTCTGCACAAGAGGCACGGTAGCCATTATGGGCAGTAATTGATGGAATGAGATGTAAGCAGTCTCTGGCAAGGTGAAAAGCTGGGCAAGCCAAGACTTCAAATCCTGTGAGTTTATGGAGCATTGTTTTAGCCATTCTAGGGACAGTACAGCAAATCACAGACATATGACTAATCAAATCAATTCTCTATTATAAAAGTACGAAGAGATTATGTCTACTGGCATATGATTTGGAACTGGATGCTTGTAAATTAATGAATTTGTGTAGACTGTGCCTTCTAATATTTTGCCTGGGAAAGAAATAAATTCATTAAGAATTTAGACAAAAGCAACATTTAGATAACCATAATAGAGTTAGTGTAGCCTATATTGGGGAAAAGCTAACAGTAAAAAGTAAACTCATTAATTTTAATGGTATGTTATTGAGATTGAAACTAATTATTGAGTACTTTAACATGATTAGTCATTACTTCATTATTAAATAATGTAAACATGTTTTAAACATATATGAAAGTAACTGGCCAAAATAAAGCACAGTAATTTTTAGCTAGATAGCAAACAATTTCATGGGAAACATGGGAGATGTTCCGGGCTCTGTAAAGAGGAGATCACAGTATTCACTTTGGCACCATTATTTCCTTATTTCTAGAAATTTAGTTTGCACTGCTGTGAAAGCAGATTTCCAGCAGCAGGTAATGATAACAGTCAACATTTACTTGAGTGCTTACTATGTACCTGGCATCCTTCTCAGCCCTTTACATGTACTGACTCCTTAAACTGAACGATGACCTTGTGAGTCGGGTATTACTAATGTTCCTCTTCTACAGCGGAAGAGAAGGTAAACGATTTGCTGAAGGTCACAGGTATTATAAGCAGAGAGAAGTCCAGGACTTGAACCCTAGCAGTGTTATACCAGAGGCTTTGCTTGCAGTTGCTAAGCAATACTGCCTCTATGGTTGAACTTTTGTTTTAAAATATAAAATTGTGGTACATCACCTAGAGTCAGTTGTGCCAAAAATAAATTTGTTGTGTCAAGATAAAAAAGGATAGCCGAAGTCTTCTTTAATGTATAGTTTTCATTTTTTTCGTGTATAAATGTCACCACTGAGCAAGTGGTGTGATGGTACAACCATGCCTGTGGCGGGTGTGTTTCTTTCCCATTTACTGTGAACCTTCACAGCCGGTACATAGTAACGATAGTAACAGCATTGGTATCTTCGAGGCTGTAGGATTCTGAATACTTTCCACAAACAGTGGATTTTTGCAGTGAATGTCAAACATTCTGCTTGTCTCAAAACATAAGAAATTTGTAATTATTCTTCTTTTAAAATTACTCCTCATATCAGATAGAAAGGGATCTAGAAGAGGGGGAGGTCAAACTATGATAACAAAAAGATCTCGCTTCTTCACTAGACTAGAATGATACTTTCCTTTTCCTTTTTTTCTTTTTTTTAAAAAATTTTTTATTCCAGTCCCTGTTCCCAAATGGGTCAGAAGCACCAACCAACCTCCACCTGTGCACAAACTTGCCAGCCAGGATCAGCATGGACCTTTCCCCAATCTATCTATAATGCACTGGGAGAATATGTCTTCATGTCTGTTTAGGAACATGTGTATAATAACTTATTTTATTATTGTTATATATAAAATTATAGCTTTGGAGTAGGTTTTCTAGTATTTTCACCTGCAACCACAAAAAGTATCCAATAATTTTATGCAGTTCTATAAATATATTTTATTACTGGCTTCTTAATGCCTCCTTGCTTAAAACTCTGACTATGGGGATAGACGCTTGTCAACCACTTGGACTTTCAAGCTGTCCCTTAAATCTGAGAACTGGGGGGAACCATTTTAGTCAAATAAAATTTATCATGGATTATTATAATGGATGCAATTTGATAAAAATTCTAGGTGAGAAAGTTGCAGTTTTAATTTGAGGGACATTTGAAGGTCAAATAGTTGAGAGTTGTGAATGCACAATTTTCCCCACTTTACTTGACAAAAAAAAATGATGCTTGGAATAATATGATAACCTTTTTGTCCATTGTGTGTAGTGCATGTTGATCACTGAGTCAGTCATGAATACTATTCTTGTTTAGAACATAATTCTGTCACATTCCTAGAGAATTAAAAAAGATCTTTTCTTGAAAAAAAATTTTGATATGAGACAAGCAGATGGACATAATTCCAAAAACCTATGATTTCGAAGCTGGTATTGCTTACATTTTGATTGTGTGGACTCAGTTATTATTTAAAGCTTAGTTTAATTTTGGAGCAAAAGCTTTTTCTTGATGACCTTTAACTAATAAGCTTTCATAGTCAGAAAAATTTTAATTATTCTGATTAAGGAGCAGTATTGAACATCTAGACCAAATGTAGTTATGATGTTAATCAGACAACAATAATTTAGTAAGAGCACCCTTTAGATCAACCATTGATATAAGAAAGCTAAGTTCACCTGTTAATTTGCCAATGCACTAGAGTGGCAGGACTTCCTTAGTTTAAATTATTAAGGTAAGATATTAGAAAAACATAATTCTTGGATATGAACTCAAAGTCATACAGGCAGGTTTCCTCTGAACTCAATAACTTATGCAAAGATAGAATAATTTTGTCTGTATATTTGTTTAGTCTTTTTCAGAGAATAATTTTTTTAATGATACTTTTTCGTGGAGCTCGATGAGACCAGACATAAAAGCAAACACTTTTAGTAATCCCTTTTTATCAGATTCAGGTAGAGGAGTGCCAGACTTTTTGGTCTCACATAGGTTGCAGTCTTGTGATGGAGTTCCCAGTTGAGATTTGGAAACTAAACCCCTGGCATGCAGATGTTTTGACCTAACATGATGTGTTGTTTTTAGCTTTCTAGATGACTTAAAATATAGCTGGAGTTCTCTTTTATCAAGGCTTTGTGAAACACTAAATTAATTTGCATTGACATTCCAGGTGTTGGTAATAATTTGTAGTGACATGATGCCTATTGGTTATGATTGTGACAGACAGTCTCTATCCAAGTGGACATTACAAAAGCCCAATTTAAGAGTCTTAGCATTGGAAATTTCTGCCTTGACGAGGGCAGAAGATTTCTAGCATGTACTTGTTTTTCCTTCCACAGTTATGGATTAATACACATCAATTCTAGGCAGTTGAGGAGTGACATGAGAGAATTATTGGAACTGAACATTACATAGTAGAGTGAACAATTCTGCAATGGTTTTTCTGCAGTGATGTGGTTATAAAAGGCAAATGGACACCAATTCCTAGCCTTTGCATGTTTAAAATGTCAAGGAAGTAGATAAAAAGGGAAATAGAAAACAAATATGTAATTCAAGCTGGTGTAATTTTTCTTGTCAAATAATTTTTCAAAAATATCAGGAATTGGTTCAGTAGAATAGCCTAATATTGTATGCAGTGTATAATTTTGTCTATTTAATTATAACCACTTTTATCTCGTAAAAATACTCACAGAAAAAGTATGCTTAGTCTGTGACCATATTAAGAAAATAAGATGTAGTGAATATGCACAGCAAATTTAATACAGTCATATACATGTTGCTGTATGAAATCACTTTGAAGTGAAAAGATATTTTCAATACCTTACCAAAAGTTTTAATAATAATAGTTTAACTACAAAGTATTGAAGGCTCCCTTAATTCCAGCTTCTCTTTCCCCTGCTTACAGAGCTTATCTATCATAGCAGTAGAATTATGGCAATATTTTCTAATATTGACTGTGCATTTATTTTTGCAAGTTATCTGAGAACTTTTTAACTCTACTGCAAATTGTTTCCATAGTGGCTCTTTAATAAAATTACTGTTTTCAGACTTTAATTTAGCAAACTCTTGAACATATTTGTACATAGATTTCTGATGGAGGTGCTAATCTTTACATTTTTGACAATGTGATTTTTTGTGATGTTTATTCAGTAGAAGATGATTTCTTTTCCTTCATTACATATATTCTATCTTTTAACCACAAAATATATTTGAACGCTGTGCAGGGATTGACAAAAGTGAATTATAGTAATGTGGAAATGACTTACTTGGTGTCACTTAGATCCACTCAGGCAATACGTTCTAGTTTTCAGAGTTTTTAAAAAGTTTTTTGTTTGTTTTTGTTTTTTTTTTTACTCTTAGAATAGTAACATTAAAGCCAACAGTATTAAGAATGTGCCAAATTTAAAGCGATTATTTGACAAAGAAATTACAGACTCATTAATCATACTATATTTAAGGTGATTGTAGATGAGTCTTTCATATACAGAAGGCATTAAAATAGAATTATAAAATCTATTAAGCATAATGATGGAGTTCTGAATGTAGATAAAATGAGATGATTGTCTTTAAACTTTCGATAAATTTATTACCTAATTTAGTAGTATTTGTAGCTTATGAAAGCTTGTTTATATTCATTTAACTTCAAAAAATTAAGAATGAATTAAAGAATATTTGAAGTCTGTTATTAAGTTGCTAACATTCTGAGTGAGTGATCAAGCGACTGGAAATGTTTTAACTTAGTCTGACTGTATACATACTTTATAGTTAAACCGATCATTACTCTGTCACTGTCGAGTTCTTAAAGCACAGAGTGTTGAGAAGATATCGCAATTTGCTTAATTAACCCCTGTTCATTTTACAAGGGAAGAAATAAGATTACTCTTTGGCAATCACACGTTACTTGAATTATATTTTCTCTTTTGTTACCTTGAAAACATATTAACACCCACACACCTTGATACAGATATGGACAGCAGAACCCCCCCGCTCATGAATGAATGCATTTCTTCTTAACACAAACTGAATGTTAATAGTTATAATGGCATTTCTTGCTGACGGAAGAAAAAATTGCCATAGTTAGGAAAGCAAAGCTTGTGCTTTACAGGTTTATGGCTTGCGCTAAAAGTGGATTAAGACTGCATTTGTGTGTTCTCTACATAGCTTTCCTAATATCAACTGACTTCTTGCAGAAGACGTATATGCTTTCATTCTGACCAATAAAAGGCAACTTGGTGAGTTATAGAGTTTGACTGGGTGCTTGACATGTGGTGCTGTTCCTTTATAACAGTGGGCAATCAGTAATGGGGAAGTTTAGGAGAATTTAACTTGTCTTGCTTGTTTTTAAGTATGCTCTTAGCTATGTCGATATCCTCCTATTCTAAAAATATAAAAAATGCAACATTTGTTCACATATAACAAGTTTTCTTAATATTGTTTTTATAGTACCAATATAAAAAAAAGAATGATAATGTGCTCCTAGTCATTCTATAATTGTGTTCTAATATTACCAGACTGTTTTTGTAGGCATAGTCAGATAAACACATTATTTGTTGTGTAACTGAAAAAATGCATCTTTTCAATCATTATTGCCTAAGTAATTTTTAGAGAATGATCATTGAGTGGTCCCTCTCCCCACTTCACCACTCTATGATAGGTGGATATATTTGATTCCTTTTTCATTCTTTTATTATTAAAAGAACCCTATAGAAAATAAAACATTTGTTTTCAGTTAAAAAGGCAACAATAATTCTGGTAACTTATAATCAGTTTTACTTATGCAAAATACCCACATTTATACATCCTCCAAACAAATTGTCATGTGTAACTATAGGCTAAAAATGAGGAAATGTGGCCAAAAATAATCTCCCTTATTGGTCTACAATGTATGAATAATTATAAATGTAAACACTTGACATCACATGTTCCTATAATACCATTATTCTGTAGGTAGCATTCACATTACAGTATATTCTATTGCTAATTCTATTAAAAATCTTGAGATCCATCATAAGGCACTACACAAAGCATTATTGTTAAAGAACTGGGGAAAAGCTCCCAATTGAAAACTGATAATTAAATGTATTATTTAAAATAAGTGTATTACAGAGTAGATAAGAAATTCAGTGTAGCGATATCTTTATATTTTGATTTTAAATTAAGTTTTTATATACACAAAAAAGTTTGGATCAAGCATTAGACGGTACATTTTAGAAGATTTAAAATAGCCAAAATAATGTTGCAGTGTGTTACATTGATAAATTATCAATAACAATTATTATTGTTAATAATTGATAGGAAATTTTCCTCCCTGTGCTAGTGATTTAAGTTGAATGGGAATTTAATAACATGTATAGGGATGTATCTTAATATCTATCTTTGATGAACAGTGTTAAAAACACAATTAACATTTGTCCTCATGAAAATGGACTTTTGTACACTATAATTTGAATTAAATAATGACTATAGTAAAGTATTTAAAAAGTTGTATATCAAAATGTATAACGTTCCATTTTTGGCTATATTTTGTAAAACATTTTTGGTGTAATCAGTATGACTCTCACATATGTCAAATCAAGTATTCTACTATTTATTTAAACAGATATATACCTAATGTATTTGGAAGCTTATTGCACTCATATAATTGTATATATTGTGGCTTCAAAAGTCTGTACTTATCCTTGCTTTAAAGAAGTAGTATGTGCATTTTTTCCAATTTATTTTAATTATATTAAGGAAAACATCCTTTACTAAATGTACCTTAAAATTCACAATAAAGTTTCAGAAATTGTTTTGTACAGTGTTGAGATTTTGTGTTGAATTTGTTTGTGAACATTTTTTGAAGTTGTCCTCTGGTTTTCTAATAAGGAGTCCCTGAACTTAACTTTATTGATAAAATGATGAGTTAAAACATGTGGTATGGTGAGTGGCCTTGTAATCCAGAGGCTGTCCTCCTAAGTGATGACTTGCTCTCACCTGTGGAACCTTGGCTAAAAGACACCAAATGGACTTCTCCCTCAAATCCCTAGTCACTCATTTTGTCTGCTTTTCAGCATTGGAATGTCAAGCAATTTACACTTTAACTGAGTATTCTAGACTGCAGAGAAGCAGTTTCATGGAGGTAATATGGAGAAATATATGCAGGTCTGTTAATGGAATTTTTTATGCTATGTTATAGAAACTAAATAGATATTTAAGGGTAAAAATTTGGCATACATTACTTTTGACATCCTATTAAAATGTAAGTTTAGTCTCTCAAATATAGTAAATATAAATATCCACATTTGGTTCAGGTGAGCTTACTTAGAGACAGGCTCACTTATTTTGCTAATAATATTCAACTGTCTGGGCTGAGGACAAGCCCTGTATCATCCTGAGTTCACCACAGTATTTCGAGTCACTGTAAAGCCTGTAACCTCTGGGCCATTTCCTAAGAGAAACTCGTGTACTCCACATGGTGAGGTAGGAATCTATACGAGTTTACTTATGTGTTTTATGTTTAGGTTCCCTACAATAAGAAGTAGAGAATTGAATTACATTTACATAGGAAATAATCTTTTCGATTACAGATTATTTTATTCATATATTTGTTTAAAAGAGCAAAAAAAAAAATCATTGATATCATTAAAAGGTTAAACATTTTTCATATGAAAGTGTTCCATTTTGAAATGATGCTCATTTGAAATAGCACAGATGAAAATTTACAAATCATAAATGTGGAATGAATATTACAAAATTGCTGTTGATCTTAACATCACCTTTATATTAGCCCAGAGAGGTTTAGCCCATTCTGCCCCATTTCCTAGGTTTTGTTTTAGCTTTCGTGGATGTTTTTCCTTTAAAAATAGTTGGTCAGGTCTATTCAACAAATATAGTTTAATGAAAATATTTTTAGCTTGCATTTATATTTTGATGCTACACACAAAACAAAACTTTTAAAAAATTTTTCCATTTATGTAATGAAAAATATTTTGAATAATGAAGTCTTCAAATCTAGGGACCAACAGGAGCTGGCAAGAGGCTAATTGGTATCTCAGTTAAATATTTAACACCCAGGGATAACATGGTGTTTTTTTCCGTAGAAGAGAAAATTGATTCCAAATATGCATTTTTCCTTTTGACTATTTCTTTGATATCGTTTCCTATTTTAATGCTATTTAGCAGTTCTAGCCATTTCACTTTTTTATATTTTTTACTGAGATATCATTCCTTATAAATATTTTACCCATATTTTTATTTGTAAATAGTGCATATTTTATTATCATATTAAAACACATTAACA
>NW_024349800.1:9152260-9152941 GCF_902729225.1 Pteropus medius | reverse complement strand
GTGATTTGCCATTTGGGCATAAGTATATATTTAATAAATACATTTTACTTTAAAACTATTGAAAACAATAAATACTGGCAAACTTTTGATAACTGAGTCACTGTTTTATATTATTACCTCATGTCTTAATTGAAGGGTGGCAGTGTTAGAATAATTCATTTATAAATCATAACTATTAATTGGTATATTTAGGAGACTATTCTTAAATATAGTATTAAGTGCATGCATGTAATATAGTGCCTTTTGGCAATTACTTATTTTAATCATTTAAGAAATGTGTAATAGCCTTAAGCATGTAAATAGTTATTAATATTACACAAACATATTTGTTACTTTAAATATTTTAAAACCAGCAGTGTTTAAACTTTTGTGTTTTAGACTCCTTTGATTATCATTTAAAAGCTATGGGCCCACTCTCCAGAAAAATTCATATACCCACATGTATTTTTTAAAAATTATTCAAAGTTTCCAATAGACCCTGTGAAATTTTCTAGGGGTCTGTGGCCCTCGGTAATAACCAAGTACATGGAAATTATTAAGCTCTCTATTCAACTGCTACTAAATATTCTTTGAAAATAGTTTGAAGTATTTTAAGTAAAAATAATTTAATATTCTTTTCTCAGCACTAGCTATTTTTTAGAAAATGAACTCTTTGTAACCAGTCCCTCCCATAATAATGGC